>NC_081170.1:1418686-1596186 GCF_012432095.1 Onychostoma macrolepis | reverse complement strand
ACAATTTTTTTTTTTTTTTTTCAGAATTGTGGTTTTTTTTTTTTAATTCTGAGTTCTCACAATTCAGTTTTTTTGTTTTCACCACAAAAAAAAAAAAAAAATACTATTAAGTTTTTTTTTTACTTTCATGTTTGATGTATTACTTTGTAGGGTTGGGCGATTTTTCCGATTTTATCAATTAATTTGATTTGAATATATTGCCACGATTTTATTTTTTAGAAATCGAGGAATTGCGATTTTGAATAGAAATATTACCAAATGTTATAATTAGACACTTTGACAATATGCTAATGATAACAGTAAAGAGAAAAGAACGATCCAACCGCACGTGACTAACCGCATTCAGTGAAGGACCGTAAGTAGAATATATCGCTAGACGCTGTTCACACAGAATGCGCTTTTGTGTTGATAAAGATGCGACGCAGAAAAACATGCAAGAAGATGGGAGTGAACTTCTTTTATCTTGGGCGCAGTGTTTTTAGAAAGCGTTTTAATGCAGGCGCTGCATGAGACGCGAGCGCAACAGTCAAACGCTCCATGTAGCGCAAAAACAGCGCAATCAAATTAAAAACCTGTAAAGGACTACTACTGTATGTCTGATATTTCATGTTTGCATCATGGTGACAGACTGAAAGCTGCTGTTCATTGTTTTTACAGAACATTTATAGTTAATAATAGTCTACTTGTGTTATACCTTCAGTCACTTAGAATTTGAATTACCTTGTCTTTTGAGATTATTTAAAGCATTTTCCTCATATGCATATAATATGTATAAGACAAGTTTGTACTTGTAAGATGTAGTTGAAGTTCATGCATCTTTTCTGCGAAGACATTTAACAAGTGATTTACATCATGTTGACAACTTCATGTGTGCTGCACTTGGAATAGAATTTACTGTAACTAGAGGATTAATAAAGAACAAGTTACTTGAATCATGTTGTAGTTATATTTTCAAGTTAAAAATCGTAATTTGTTTTTTTTGTTTTTTTAACGAGAATCGGTCAAACATTCTGAAAAAAAAATCGTAATTTTTTGCCATATTGCCCAGCCCTATTTCACCATTTTTAATTTTAATAAATTTTTAAAATATATTTCTAAGTGAGAATTGTTTCAAAATTCTACAAACACATTTAAATTAATTTTTTAGCAGATGCATTTCGTCACCTTGGAATTATATTATACATTTTTGTCAAAATGGAGTTATTCACATATTCTGTGACAACTTATTTACATTATGTGATGTTTCTTTTGTAAGCTGTGTACATTTTGGGCCTTTTTTTAGAAAACAAAAAGGGTTCTATCTACAAACCCACATGGAAAAATACTATAGCAATTTATAGTAAATACTACACTGTTTTTGAACCAAGTGTATTATACTGTATGTATTATAGTATTTACAACACTTTGTTAATGAATGCTACAGCATACTGTATAGTGAACTGATAAACTGTAATAAATACTACTTTAGTTTTTACTACAGTAAACTAGTGTATTGTAGTATAATATACCCTAGGATATAGTTGTAGAAAACTTAGTACAGTATTGGGTAAAGTAATTTGTTTATATTACTATAGTTGTTATATTACCACAGCATCTATAGAATTACCACAACAAATTAATTCAAGTACTTTACTATAGTATAGTACAAAAACACTATAGTATGTTTTCATGTGGGAAAGTCTATGGAATGCAAAAACTTTGAAAATGCAGATGGAAACTTGTAATTCCAAGGTGGCGATTTATCCAGAGCTGCAGAGGTTGCGGTTGACGTTGTGTTCACTCGTCTCTCTGTGATGCTTGTGTTCTCCGCAGGCGTCTTCATCATCTGCTGGCTTCCTTTCTTCTTGACGCACGTTCTGAAGGCTCACTGCGGCAGCTGCTGCATCTCTCCGTCGCTCTACAGCGCCGTCACGTGGCTGGGTTACCTCAACAGCGCCGTCAACCCCGTCATCTACACCACCTTCAACATCGAGTTCCGCAAGGCCTTCATTAAAATCCTGCACTGCTGACAGACGGCTGGGGATTTACTGAACAAAAGAAGCTCCAGACATTTGTCAAGATGACACGGTGACAAAGACAAGATGAGCTGCTTGAAAAGGCTTTGTTTGTGGAACTGATTGTCTGAAACCGGTGTTACAGTACTGTGACATTAATGTGTTTTTAAAGGAGTAGCTTGTCTAGAAATCAACATTTTGTCATCATTTGCTGCCTTCATGTCCAAACCTGTATTATTTTAGTTTTTTTGTGAAACACAATCATGATGTGTTTAAGCGAAAACGATCATAGATGTAGGGATATTCTTACTTACTTTCTCGAAATTCCTGGTTTAAATGTTGCAGTTCTGACTTTTTTTTCAGAATTCTGAGTTTACAAATTGGAATTCTGTTTATTTGTTTTCGCCACGCAATTCTTACTTTATATCTCACAATATGCTGCATTTGTTTCGCAATTCTGACTTTCTATCTCACAATTCTGATCTATGTCTTGCAATTTTGCGTTTGTCTCAATTCTGTTTTTTTATCTCACAATTCTGCGTTTGTCTCGCAATTCTGCATTTGTTTTGCTATTCTGACTTTCTGGCTTGCTATTCTGATTTATATCTCACAATTCTGAATTTGTCTCGTGATTCTGATTTATATCTTGCAATTCTGATTTATATCTTGCAATTCTGAGTTTGTCTCGCAATTCTGAGTTTGTCTCGCAATTCTTCTTTATATCTCACAATTCTGAGTTTGTCTCGCAATTCTTCATTATATCTTGCAATTCTGAGTTTGTCTTGCAATTCTTCATTATATCTCGCAATTCTGATTTATATCTCACAATTCTGAATTTGTCTCGCAATTCTGAGTTTGTTTCGCAATTCTGAGTTTGTCTCGCAATTCTGATTTATATCTCGCAATTCTGATTCATACTGTAGCTCGCAATTCTTTGTTTGTCCATGCAATTCTGATTTATATCTCGCAATTCTGAGTTTGTCTCGCAATTCTGATTTATATCACAATTCTGAATTTGTCTCTTGATTCTGATTTATATCTTGCAATTCTGATTTATATCTCGCAATTCTGAGTTTGTTTCGCAATTCTGAGTTTGTCTCGCAATTCTGATTTATATCTCACAATTCTGATTCATACTGTAGCTCGCAATTCTGATTTATATCTTGCAATTCTGAGTTTGTCTCTCGCAATTCTTCTTTATATCTCGCAATTCTGAGTTTGTCTCGCAATTCTGATTTATATCTCGGAATTCTGAGTTTGTTTCGCAATTCTGAGTTTGTCTCGCAATTCTGATTTATATCTCGAATTCTGAGTTTGTCTTGTAATTCTGAGTTTGTCTTGTAATTCTGAGTTTGTCTCGCAATTCGGATTTATATCTCGCAATTCTGAGTTTGTCTCGCAATTCTGATTCATACTGTAGCTCGCAATTCTTTGTATGTCCATGCAATTCTGATTTGTTTCGCAA
The DNA here is from genome assembly GCF_012432095.1 of Onychostoma macrolepis. NCBI lineage: Eukaryota > Metazoa > Chordata > Actinopteri > Cypriniformes > Cyprinidae > Onychostoma > Onychostoma macrolepis. Next base: position 1,592,727 of record NC_081170.1, on the reverse strand, counting down.
TTCTGCGTATGTCTCGCAATTCTGATTTATATTTCGCAATTCTGTGTTTGTCTTGCAATTCTGTTTGTCTCGCAATTCTGATTTATATCTCGCAATTCTGACTTTATATCTTGCAATTCTGAGTTTTTCTTGCAATTCTAATTCATATCTCACAATTCTGCGTTTGTCCTGCAGTTCTGAAATTGTCTCACAATTTTGTGTTTGTCTTGTGATTCTGACTTTATATGCCGCAATTCTGTTTGTCTCACAATTCTGATTTTATATCTCACAATTTTGCTTTTGTCTCGCAATTCTGAGTTTGTCACACAATTGTTTTTTTGTTTATTTTTTTTTAGAATTTTGAGATAAAAAGTTGCAATTACCTTTTTTTATTTAAAAAAAATGTATAACTTCAGAAGACTTTATAAATAAGATATATGGACTCTTTTCTGTTAAATGAATGGTGTTTTTTGTGCTTTTTGGAGTTTGGCCATATAAATCACTGTTCATTTTCACTGTATCAAAAACAGAAGCTCAAACATTCTCCTAAACATTTCCATCTGCTTTTCACAGAAGAAAGAAACTCAGGTTTGAATACAGGTACAGGTTTGAATGACATGAGGGTGACTAAATGATGGGCAGAATTATGATTTATGGATGAACTATACTTTTAAATCAAGTTGTTATCCTCGGAGCAGGTCAATTTTCCTGTCATAAAATGTGCAAATTAAAGCTACAGTTCACAGAGTAAAGCTCTCGTCTAATGGATTTTAAGTGGAATGTTTTGGACTGAATAATTCAGTGTTATCTCTAGTGCTGATATAAGATATACTGATGCTCACCGACTCCAGAGGAAATAAACACTCCAAACACATTTTGCATCTCTAAGAAAGCGCAATCTAACGTGACGTTATGCTGAAGCTCTGAATCTGTACTGTATGCTGTAAATAACATGATGTAAATGTACAGTATTGAGATTTTTGTCCACTATAACATGACTCGATAATGTTCAAATATTTAAAAACCTTCCAATTATAGATGCATCGTCTCTTAAAGGGCTCATTTCTTGAGGAATTAAATCCATTTTGGCTCATTTTGGGCAAAAATAAGATATCTTAGAAGGCATCTACCTTTCGGAACAGGTTTTGTCTATATAGGCATTAGATTCAAGGTAGAAAATATGTCATGAAAAACTAAATTATGACTGCATACATTTGCTTTAAAAATTATTGCATAAAACATATTTATTTTAGCTCAGCAAGATTTCTCATTTCCATGTAGTTTAAGTTAATGTATTAAAATAACTAAAATGAATAAAAACTTAAAAAAATATAGTATTTTAATGATACTATATATGATATATGTATGAGTGGTATTTTAGTATCATTGAGATTTTTTTTTTTTTTTTATAGTTTTTGTTAATATTTTATCTTTTCATTTTAATTTAAGTCAAACTTTTAGGATTTTTTTTTTGTCGTTTTTTTTTAATTAATTTTTAATTTTTAGTTTTAGTTATTTTAGTACACCAAGATTAACTAAATTATAATGGGAAATGTTGCCATGGAAACTACATGAAATGAAGTTTTTAATATTTTATTTAATTTCAGTTAACATTTATTTCAAGTCATGAAAATGTTTTTTAATGGTTTTAATTTTAGTTTCGGGTTTAGTTAACCCTAATAACTGTCTCAATGATAATAAAACAATACTGAAGTGTTACAGTATTATTTTAGTATCATTAAGACACTAATAATGTTTTATAAATTTTTGGTGTTTTACTTTTTAGTTGATTTTATTTCAGTTTTAGTTTATTATTTTTGTACATTATGTTAAACTGAATGAAAATGAGAAATGCCTTGGCAACTAGCTGAAAGTAAAAAAATTTAAATTTTTTTTTCTTATTTTATTTAAAGTAACCTATTTTTTAATGGTTTTAATTTGAGTTAACTGTATTAACTGCTGTGACCTTTTAAAGCAGCCTGAGGACTTTGAATCTCCGGTTTCTTATTTGTTTGCCGTCCCTCGTCCGTTAGTGTAATCTGACGTCTTAACTGAGTTGCTTTAATCTTGTTTTCGATCTAACTGCTCTCATTACAGATTGCAGGTCTCCTGTTGACTTCCAGCACCTCACAGTTCGATCCTGTAATGCGATCGCAGGTAAAAACCCTCCTGGGGTGAAACAGGATTCACAGCTTAACCGCATAAACACACATGCACACATTTTCCATGCGAGCTCACCTCATATACATATACATACCTAAAAGTCTTTATACAAATGTGCAAATCAGCCACTGGTGATCAATGCATCTGATGTGAAGTATAAATGATTGTTAACCGGCAGCAGTCATTAACCCTCATGCTGAGTCACTGGCTCCCTGTTGTTTTGTGACCTGTCGGTCGCAGTATATCTTACTCTCAGTTGCTCAACTCTGACCCCGTCTAACAATAATCAGCATGCATTTTTCATTAGCCTATCCGTTACAGCCAGAACGCTCTTCATAAACTTCCCGAGACTCCAGCTGAAGCTTTACACTGAATGCAAACCCATGCTGTTGAAATAGACGAGGAAGGGAGCAGGCGAGGTGAAACACAATGAAGCAGGCCGAGCATCGCAGCGGATTGAACGGATGGAGTATGCAGCGCACTGCGCCTCGGCTCTTCCTCTGTTGATGCTTATCTCAGGTTTTTGGACTTACATTATTCAAGTGTCTTCTATTGTTGGAGCGGAAGAGAAGAATGGCCTCGTGTCTTTGAATGCATGAGCTGACACTAACGATGGCTTGTGCCCAGGTAAGGACAAAAGCGTCTTGATCTTTGTAACAATTCATCAAAACGTCTTCAAGAAGCTGCTGCTGCGAGTTTGCATTCACTGAAAAGAAGCTGTAGCATATGCACTATGTAGAGGTGATGTGTGTCATTAAATACTTTTTCATGTCTTGCTTAAAGGGACCCATTTATTCACCCTCATGTCATTCCAAACCTTTGAGTTTTTTTCTTCTGTTGAACACAATAGAAGATAATCTGAAGAATGTTGGCACTCAAACAGTTAACGGTACCCATTGGTATCCATGGCAGGGAAAAAAGACTATGGAAGTCAATGGGTACCGTCAGCTGTTTGGTTGGCAATATTCTTCAAAAAAAATTTTTTGTATTCAACAGAAGATATGTATCCAATAGCAAAAGAATAAAATCCATTCTAGTATTTCTGTGACTTTCCAAAAGAGAAAAAAATATTGTGAGATATTGAGAAAATGTTGCAAAATTTACGATGATAGTAAATGCATCTGCGAAAAGGGTCTCAACCAATGGTGTGAGTTTGGGGGCGGGACTATCTGTTTAACTGACCAATGGCAGACTGGGGGAGTGTTCAGGGAAACTGTTTGAAAACAATCACTATTTTTGCAGTACTGTTTGGTAACACTTGGGGTGCTGAAATATTACTTATTTTTATTTATTTATTTTTAAATTTTTAAATTTATTGTTTTTTTTAATGCATGTTGCATGTTTTGTAGCTTACTGAATTAAAATAAATACTTAATTTTAATATTGCAGAAATAATTGCATACTTTTCCTTTATCTTTTAATTTTTTTATTGTCTTGGTAACAAAATTAGCTGCTTATCAGATCAAAACTAAATAAGTCAAGTGACCATCATGCAAAAAATTCTCCCAGTGCAAGATGGTTTATTTGATATTTTGGTTAAGTTGATGTTTCAGTTTCTAATAACAGTATCTTACTAGACCTTTTAACTAATTTAGTTGTGTCAGCTCGAAAATGTGAAAACAGTCTACAGAGTCTGTCCATGCTTGATGACTGACTGACCTTTGACCTTACGTTTAGGGTTTCTATAACATCAGCCCGGCGAAGGACAGCTGTGAGCCTTTGCAGACCTTCCCATCATGCACCTGTCCGGCACTCTTAAACACGGCTCTTCCTCTGCTCACGGCTCCAGTGATGACGGACTCGCCGCTCATACTGATTCCTGGATCTGCATCGAAGAGCCCCGTTACTCAGGCTCTGTGCGGAACAGGAAGTGCCTCGATGGTCTCTGCTGGCTGTGTGCACCTGCTGGGCGTCTCTGAACTGGCCCCGTACTCGCTATCAGCACTGATGCCTCATCTGTTAAACCCTCCTGAGAGACTCATCCGCCCTCACTGACCCTAAAACCACAGCCACAGATGAAGAGATCAGCATACAGGACTCCAAAAACCCCTCTACAGACGAGACGGGTGAGAGGATAGATAGATAGATAGATAGATAGATAGATAGATAGATAGATGGATGGATGGACAGATAGATAGATAGATAGATAGATAGATAGATGGATGGATGGACAGATAGATAGATAGATAGATAGATAGATAGATAGATAGATAGATAGATAGATAGATAGATAGATAGAATTATGGGTGGGTGGATGGATGGATGGATATATAGAACGATGGGTGAGTAGATAGATAGATAGATAGATAGATAGATAGATAGATAGATAGATAGATAGATAGAACGATGGATGGATAGATGGATGGATGGATGGATGGATGGACGGATAGATAGATAGATAGATAGACAGATAGATAGATAGATAGATAGATAGATAGATAGATAGAACGATGGATGGATAGATAGATAGATAGATGGATGGATGGATGGATGGACGAAAAGATAGATAGATAGATAGATAGATAGATAGATAGATAGATCGATAGATAGATAGATAACGATAGAACGATGGGTGGGTAGATAGATAGATAGATAGATAGATAGATAGATAGATAGATAGATAGATAGATAGATGGATGAATGGATAGATAGATAGATAGATAGATAGATAGATAGATAGATGGATGAATGGATAGATAGATAGATAGATAGATAGATAGATAGATAGATAGATAGATAGATAGATAGATAGATAGACAGATAGATAGACAGATAGATAGATAACGATAGAACGATGGGTGGGTAGATGGGTGGAAGGATGGATAGATAGATAGATTAATTATTCAAGTTTTAATTCCCAAACTCTTGTGTTTTCTCATCACAGATGTCTCTGGGATCAGACTCTGTTCATCATGTCCGTCACGTCTGGCGTTAATTACGACCCTCATCCCCACCTTCATCATCCTCACTCTCTGCATCGCCGTCACAGGTAACATCAGTTACACTCATAATCCAATGGAAACAGACGGATAACTCGATGCTTTTCTTCTTTAGTGAAGTTCGTGTGTTTTCCAAACAAAGAGCGAGACATTGAGCCCCCTGCTGGCGGCTCACAGAACTGCACCGTCTCTCCAGCGCCCTTCTATTCTGTCAAATATCCAGCCAATGACACGGTCAGCATTCCCTCGGGTACGTTATGCATACTTAAAGATGATGTCATATGCGATGTTGCCTCCAATTATTTTCTTGCTCAGCAAAACTTTTCTCAATTGGACAGACATTTTGACCACCTGAGCAAAAACTTTCTTTATACCAGACCTGTACAGGCACACTCACAAAAAAAGTGTGCAACTTTTAACTTTAATGTGCTATTTATATGTGATTTGACCCTTGATATAACTAAATGATGCACATTTTAGGTTACCTGAGAAAACCATTTTTTGTTTTTTTACAGTGCTGTGTTACCAAGAAATTCTATTAAAAATATATTTTTTAAAAATCATGCAGAACAATTACATTTTTTATAATAATATAATAGGCCTATAATAACATAATATGTGACCCTGGACCACATAACCAGTCATAAGGGTCCATTCTTTGAATAAATAATCTTTCCATTGATGTATGGTTTGTTATGATCGGACAATATTTGTCTGAGATACAACTATTTGAAAATCTGGAATCTGAGGGTGCAAAAAAATCTAAATATTGAGAAAATCTCCTTTAAAGTTGTCCAAATGAAGTACTTAGCAATGCATATTAATAATCAAAAATTAAGTTTTGATATATTTACGGTAGGAAGTTTACAAAATATCTTCATGGAACACGATCTTTACTTAATATCCTAATGATTTTTGGCATAAAAGGAAAAATGATCATTTTGACCCATACAATGTATTGTTGGCTATTGCTACAAATATAGCTGTGCTGCTTATGACTGCTTTTGTGCTCCAGAGTCACAAATATCTCATGTCATTTTGCTTATCTAGTAAATGCATCTTAATTTAAGAATAAAATATTTATATAAGTAAGACAAGCCTTTTTTTGCAGTGTATTTCACAACATGCTCTCTTCCTGTCCAAGTTAACTCCATTTACCTGGTCTTTGTTGCCCAGATTGCTCCGCAGCAATGAACGCTGGGTCTCATGGGTCGCGTATTGTCGGTGGTACGGAGGCTGTGAAGGGTCAGTGGGGTTGGCAGACCAGTTTACAGTATCGGGGCAAACACGTGTGTGGAGGAGCCATCGTCAGCCCACGCTGGGTCATCACTGCCGCACACTGCTTCATACAGTGAGTATGAGACGACAGACGCTGACGCGATTCTCACGCCGCTCATCTCTGTGTTCGTCTCGTTTGGCAGATATAACATGAAGCTGGAGTCGGACTGGATCGTGGTGGTTGATACCGTGAGCGTCTCAGATCTGTCTCAGGGAAAACGCTACCAAACACTGCAGATAAACTCGCATCCTCGATTCTCACTGGACAACAACGACTACGACCTGTGTCTGCTGCACACAAAGACAGAGATAGAGATGGGAGGTGAGTTCACTCTTGCAAATGTCAATGAAACTAATTATGCAGATGTAGTTTCTTCATCAGATTTGTAGAAATGTGTCATTGCATCAGCAATGGATGCTCTGCAGTGAATGGGTGCCGTCAGATTGAGAGTCCAAACAGCTGATAAATAATCCATACCACTCCAGTCCATCAGTTAACATCTGGAGAAGACAAAAGCTGAAACAAATCCAGCATTAAGACGCTTTGAACTAAAATGCAAGTCTAGTCCTTCTTCCAGTGAAAAAGTGCATCTGCTGGTGTCTCTCACATCAAAATCCAGCCACATATTTGTTTAGAGCTGTTTTGGCTTGTTTTGCAGATTTCTCTCCTGATTCAGACCAGAACACTTCTTCACTGGAGGAAGCGTTATTATGGATTATGGACTCAATGGTATTTGAGTTAAAACCGTCTTAATGCTGGATGTTTCAGGTTTTGTCTTCTCCAGATGTTAACTGATGGACTGGAGTGCTGTGGATTATTGTGATGTTTTTATCAGCTGTTTGGACTCTCATTCTGACGGCACCCATTCACTGCAGAGCATCCATTGCTGAGACAGTGACTTATCTACATCTCAGATGGCCTGAGGGTGAGGGCATTTTGGGCACATTTTCATTTTTGGGTGAACTATTCCTTAAAATACATGGAAATATATTCCATGTAAACGGACTCTATTTAGTTTTGCATGCTTCAAAAGACACAAGACGTGAGTTCAGTAGTCAAACACGTCCATCCAGCTCATGTTTACATAGAAAATAAAAGGAAAAACAATGCAGTAGAATGCAATAATGTGTTCTGTATGAGCAGCCCTTATTGTGCATGCTATTCTAAACAGTATTTTTGTTAATCAAATGTAATAACTTTATCAATATAGAGGCAATTCGCCATCCAATCAATTCTTGATGGATAAAATCAAGTACTATCCTACATTCTTTCTCATTACATATCAGGAATTCACTCTTAGATATCACTTTAGGCAGGCAGGTTTTTTAATATATGTCACCTTTGCTGGCACAATGAGTCACAATGAGCAAATAAAATAAAAAATAAAAAATTTTCATTCTACATTAAAAGACCTTCAAGACCCGTTTGAAGTCGACGAAGTCAGCAAAGTCAGTTCTGAGAAAAATCAAGTTTAATTTTTTTGAACGTTCCAAAGCAAAATCACCTAGTTTTTTGTTTATTGTGATTATATTAATAATCACAATACAGCCATTTTTTATTTGATCTTTGTTATTAAAAATAAGAACAGATGCAAACAACAACAGTAGAACAAATATAAGAAACAAATAGGCATAGTGCATAACTTTTTTTCATTTCACATCTAAACAAAAGCATTCAAGTAAGAAAAATAAGTAATTAAATATAAAAAATCACTTCTGTGTGTTCATTACAAATAAATTGATTATTAAAACTACAAAAGCAGTTCAATCACTGCAAAAAAGATAATTTATTAGTACTGTCAAACGATTAATCGCATACAAAATAAACGTTTTTGTTTACATAATATATGTTTGTGTACTGTGTATACAATATTTTACATGTATCTACATATATTTATATTCATGTAATTGGTATTATATATAAATATATTTAATATATAAGCATAACATATTTTTCTTAAATATATATATATGCATATGTGTGCATTTATATAGACATAATAAATATACACAGTTCATACACATATATTATATGAACAAAAACTTTTATTTTGAATGCAATTAATCGCGATTAATCTTTTGACAGCACTATTTCAGATGTTTAACTGGTCCGTGTAAACATAATTTTTTTTTCTTCAAATACCTCACAAACAGATAATACATTTTCAATACTACAAGTTTAGGTTGTTGCATCCGAATAAGATTTTTGAACAAATATAAAACATGATTATTCTGATTTTCCATCCGTTACACGGACCTTAATTACTATTTGGAGCAACTAATTTTTGTGAAAACCTGAAATTCAACATTTTTCTCTTTTTTTGTCTGTAGCTCAAAATTAGACTGTGAGCATTCTGACTCGTTTTGCCAGCACGGCTCACATATGCCTCTGTGTTGTGTGTGGTTTAGACGGCGTGAGACCCGTTTGTTTGCCCCGTCTGAGAGAGTCTTTTCCTCCGGGATCGTCCTGCTGGGTGACGGGCTGGGGTTACACACGGGAAGGAGGTGAGAGCGTTTCTGAGGCGTTCACAGCATCCTGAAGGTGCGTTCATCCATTCATGTGCTTCGGTGCTCTCACAGGGTCTGTGTCGTCACACCTGAGGCAGGCTTCGGTTCAGCTGATCGATCAGGCCGTCTGCTCACAGCCCTATGTGTACGGCTCACAGCTCACTCCCAGAATGCTTTGCGCCGGCGTTATGGAGGGAGGAGTGGACTCCTGTCAGGTATCCACATGCATTAAAGGGACAGCTTGCTTGAAAACGATCATTCTGTCATTATTTACTAGGGCTGCCCTCGACTAAGGATTTTTCTGGTCAAGTAGAAGTTGTTCGTTTTAAGCATTAGTCGACTAATCGCACGTTTATTAATAAACCATTTAAATAATTATAGTAAGCCTTAAATTGCCCACATAACCTAATAAGCGCATGCATAAAGCTTGCCACGGCACACCGCAGAAGTAATGATTGTGAATGTCAGTGAAAAACAGTAAGGAGATTGCATTAACATTTTACAAATTTGATAAACTAGTGCTTTCTTTGTTTTTTGGTATAAGAGATGAAGTCGGCGACACTGACTCGTCATCGGATTACATAATCTGAGTTTTCCATTTGAATTGGTTTATTTGAAAGTAGACATTTCACTCTCTATAGATATATTTTTATGTCTGTGAGGCAAGCATACAAAGAGTTTCGCGCTCAGGTTCACAGAGATCGAGACGGCAGAAAGTGTCATTATTTTCATTAACTTTCGTTATTTTACAAAAGCGCAATGTTTTGTTGTAATTGTGAGTGCACACAAATAAACGTCTTTACAGATTTGAAAGATGTATTACTCTTATTTGGACCAGCACAATCTGCATGTCTTTGCCAGTGTGGATTTTTTTTTTTCTGCGACTAAGCAACTAATAAAATTTTGGTCTAACGGTTAGTCGACTAGTAGGGGGCAGCCCTATTATTTACTCATCCATGTCATTCCAATCCTTTTGTTTTTCTTCTTTGGAACAAAACATTTAAAAAAGACTGTAAAATGTTCATGCACAGCACTATTTCAGGCCTTCTGGAGTCCTGTAACAGCTTTCTAAGATTCGCTGAAAGTCCTCCTGTCTCTGTCATTGTCTGAAATCTCATTTTCAGTTGCACTCGAATCAGATACAGGGTCATCGAGACCCTTCGCTTCACGCTTGATGTTGTGATGTAAAACTGTGTCACGTCTGATGCATCTTGACCTGCTAAATTTGAAATAAATGAGATCTGAGAGCTCAGGCGGAGCTCATGATGCAAAATAACATGAAACATTATGAGGGTGAGAAAATGATGACAGAATTGTTGTTTTTCTGTGAAATGTACATTTTACAATAGGGACCCATTAGTTAAGGCTAGTTATTGTAATGTTAGTTAACTAACATTAACTAACAAGAAGCAATACATTTGTTACTTTACAGGGTTATTATTTTAACTTATATATGTATGTGTGTATATATATATATATATATATATATATATATATATATATATATTAGGGGTGTGCGATATGATGATTTTTGATCGTGGACGATAAAAAGGTCTCCACAATCTGCTTCTGGAGAAATATCGTAGTATTGTACTACAGCGCACATTCTGTCAGCTGCAGTTTTGGTGCCTCCGTATCAATATACTGTATAATGCCACATACATTCACATCAGTGTTAACTCAGTGGTAGAGTTACACTCATGGGACACTGCACTTCTTCGCAATCACAAAAGTACATTATTTGCGTGTGTTTTAAAGCCTTGCCGGTTAAACGTTTCATTCACGCGCTGGTCTGACGTGCGCTTTTTCTGAGCCCGTACACCCAAAGCGCGCGCACTAAAAAGCCTGTCTAACAGCGCCTGATCACTGAACTAAGTTATCTTTTGCGCTAATACTGTCATAGACTCAGTTGGTTATGTCTAAAATGAAGGTAGACAGTTCAAACAAATGGATACGTGCCTGTATATTAGTTGTGTGCAGGTCTTAAAGGGACAGTACAAAACATGTTGCCGACTGTCATTAAAGACTGTCACTCACATGTTTTCCCAAACCTGTATTAATTTCTTTCTTGTGCTGAGCACAAAAGAAGATATTTTGAAGAATGTGGGTAACCAAACAGTTGCGGGTCCACGTTGAATTTAGATACTAAAAAAAATACTATGGAAGTCACTGTGGACCAGCAACTGTTTGGTTTTCCACGTTCTTCAAAATAGCATTTATGTTCAGCAGAAGAAAGAAACTAATTCAGGTTTAAAACTAATTTTGAATGAGTAAATGAAGGTGTAAATATAAAACACTATGACAGAATCGACAGACAGATGACAGAATTTGTATTCTTTAATGTTAAAACAAAAAAACTAACTCACTACTCTTGACAGAAAAAAAATAGATACAGCTGCTTTAATAGGAATCAATCTATATAGTGTTTTATTTTTATATTTGTTCATTCAGTTTCTTGAATGCTCCTGCTAAATATGCCTATTGTACCTGAAAATAAAGCACTGTTTGTTTTATTTGTATATTATGTGTATTTGTAATGTGTATCTTTGTTATTATTTTTAATAACAAAGATAAAATAATGACAAAGATTTTAATCTTCGTCCACTTTGGCCTAAATATCCACCATTCTTTTTTATATTTTGTTACCTTGAAAGGCTTTGTCTTTATAACAGGGAAGCTATTTTGGCTGCACTGCTCAGACAAAATAGTAAAACCAACATGACAAAGAATCGTGATAAAATCGTGATATGATATTTTTGCAATATCGCCCACCCCTAATATATATATATATGCACATATACAGTATCTCACAGAAGTGAGTACACCCCTCACATTTTTGTAAATATTTTATTATATCTTTTCATGTGACAACACTGAAGAAATGACACTTTGCTACAGTGTAAAGTAGTGAGTGTACAGCTTGTATAACAGTGTAAATTTGCTGTCCCCTCAAAATAACTCAACACACAGCCATTAATGTCTAAACCGCTGGCCACAAAAGTAAGTACACCCCTAAGTGAAAATGTCCAAATTGGGCCCAATTAGCCATTTTCTCTTCCCGGTGTCATGTGACTCGTTAGTGTTACAAGGTCTCTGGTGTGAATGGGGAGCATGTTGTGTTAAATTTGGTGTTATCGCTCTCACTCTCTCATACTGGTCACTGGAAGTTCAACATGGCACCTCGTGGCAAAGAACTCTCTGAGGATATGAAAAAAAGAATTGTTGCTCTACATAAAGATGGCGTAGGCTATAAGAAGATTGCCAAGACCCTGAAACTGAGCTGCAGCACGGTGGCCAAGACCATACAGCAGTTTAACAGGACAGGTTCCACTCAGAACAGGCCTCGCCATGGTCGACCAAAGAAGTTGAGTGCACGTGCTCAGCGTCATATCCAGAGGTTGTGTTTGGGAAATAGATGTATGAGTGCTGCCAGCATTGCTGCAGAGGTTGAAGGGGTGGGGGTCAGCCTGTCAGTGCTCAGACCATACGCCGCACACTGCATCAAATTGGTCTGCATGGCTGTCGTCCCAGAAGGAAGCCTCTTCTAAAGATGATGCACAAGAATGCACAGTTTGCTGAAGACAAGCTAAGGACATGGATTATTGGAACCATGTTCTGTGGTCTGATGAGACCAAGATAAACTTATTTGGTTCAGATGGTGTCAAGCGTGTGTGACGGCAACCAGGTGAGGAGTACAAAGACAAGTGTGTCTTCTTGCCTACAGTCAAGCATGGTGGTGGGAGTGTCATGGTCTGGGGCTGCATGAGTGCTGCTGGGGAGCTACAGCTCATTGAGGGAACCATGAATGCCAACATGTACTGTGACATACTGAAGCAGAGCACGATCCCCTCCCTTCGGAGACTGGGCCGCAGGGCAGTATTCCAACATGATAACGACCCCAAACACTTGCTAAAGTAGCTGAGGGTAAAGATGATGGACTGGCCAAGCATGTCTCCAGACCTAAACCCTATTGAGCATCTGTGGGGCATCCTCAAACGGAAGGTGGAGGAGCGCAAGGTCTCTAACATCCACCAGCTCTGTGATGTCGTCATGGAGGAGTGGAAGAGGACTCCGGTGGCAACCTGTGAAGCTCTGGTGAACTCCATGCCCAAGAGGGTTAAGGCAGTGCTGGAAAATAATGGTGGCCACACAAAATATTGATACTTTGGGCCCAATTTGGACATTTTCACTTAGTGGTGTACTCACTTTTGTGGCCAGCGGTTTAGACATTAATGGCTGTGTGTCGAGTTATTTTGAGGGGACAGCAAATTTACACTGTTATACAAGCTGTACACTCACTACTTTACATTGTAGCAAAGTGTCATTTCTTCAGTGTTGTCACATGAAAAGATATAATAAAATATTTACAAAAATGTGAGGGGTGTACTCACTTCTGTGAGATACTGTATATATGTATATGTGTTTGTGTGTGTGTGTGTGTGTGTGTGTGTGTGTGTGTGTATATATATGTATATATATATATATATGTATACGCATATATATATATATATATATAATTATAAAAGATTTATTAAAGAATTAAATAACAATCAAAAAAATTAATAACTTAAAATTAACTTAAAATAAAATATAAAAAAGCTTATTAAAATATAACTTATTTTATTTTATCTAGCTGACAAGGCAATATTTCAAATTTTTGTTTAGTTTAAGTATTAAAACAACTAAGGTAAAACTAAAACTTATATAAACATATTTGAAAAAGTAAATAAATAAATAATATAACAAAAGATTTACCTAAAATTAAAATAACAACAGAAAATATAAAATTTAAATTAAAAATAAACAAAAATAAAACTATAATAGAACACTAAAATAACTTATTAATGTTAGTTAATAAAAATGCAACTGCTTATAGTTGTAAAAGTAACATAATGAGCAATAAATGTTATAGTATTTATTAACCCTTGTTAAAACTACTGAAACTATTCATTGTTAATTCATGTAAGCACAAAAACATTAAATAATATTAACTGTAGTTAGTTCATGTAAGCTATAGTTAACTAATGTTAATAAATGGAACCCTTAAGTAAAATGTTACTAGTAATTCTTTAAAGATGCACACGTGTGTGTGTGTGTGTGTGTGTGTGTTTGTGTGTCTCTGTGTGTGTGTGTGTGTGTTTGTGTGTCTCTGTGTGTGTGTGTGTGTGTGTGTTTCTCATATCTCTGGTCTCTTGCTCAGGGAGACAGCGGGGGTCCTCTGGTGTGCCGGAGTGAAGCGGGTGACTGGCGTTTGGCCGGTGTGGTGAGTTGGGGTGAAGGATGTGGACGAGTCAATAAACCCGGCGTTTACAGCAGAATCACTCCGCTCCTGCACTGGATTCATCAGTACATCAGTGTAAATACACACCACATCACAACGCTGCTCAGAGAGTGTTACGGGTTCAGATTAAACATCCACCGGCTGATTACCACAGTCAAACCATATCGGTCAAAACAAGCTAAAATGATATTTACAGTAATGCGCTAACAGCATAAAACACACCATTAAAACCACAGGACTTTATGCATATGAACTTTGCAGGATCAACACTGTTATTGAACTCTATTGTCTTCTGTAGAGCTGTTTACAGCTGTAATTGATTAATCAATCATGATAAATGATTTTTTACAACATTAACAGTTATTTTCCAGTTTGTTTCTGTGAAGCGGCTTTGAAAGAATCTGTGTTGCACAAAGCACTATATAAATAACTGTGACTTGACTTCGGTAACATTTACAGTAAGGTTCCATTAGTTCACTGCATTCATTAACATAAACTATCTTAATTAATGTTAATTTTAACATTTACTAATACATATAAAAAATCATTTTTTAAATGTTAATACTATTTAATGGACCTGAGGTAACATAAACTAACAATAAGTAGTTGTATTTTTATTATTTAATGTTAAACAAAGATTAATAAATACTAACAAATGTTATTGTTAGTTAATGCATAACTAATGAGACCTGAGATTTTACAGCCTTACCTGTACACATTATTTATTAACATGAAACTAAAGTCCATCACTGACCGACCTTGACTGTGTAAAATAAACTAATAAAGCAACTAAACTCCTGATACGACCAGAGAAATTCCACCGACTTCAGCTTAAAAACTTCAGTTCTAGTTGTTGCTATAAAGTTTTATGAATAATCAAATTGGCTGCAAGTCATTTCAGCTTTTAATAAATTAAAATAATTATATATTATTATAAATTAGTGCTGTCAAGCGATTAATCACATCCAAAATAAAAGTTTTTGTTTGCATAATATATACATGTACTGTGTATATTTATTATGTATGTATACATATACACCCATGCATGTATATATTTAAGAAAAATGTTGTTTCCATATTAAATATATTTATATATAATATCAAATATATGAATATAAATATATACATGTAAACACATGGTAATATTTCAAAATATATACTGTATGTTTGTGTATTTATATATACTTAATAAATATACACAGTACACACACATATATTATGTAAACAGAAGCTTTTATTTTGGATGCGATTAATCGTTTGACAGCACTAATTATAATATTTCTAATAAAGTCAATTATAATAAACTGACTTACAAATTGTAACTTAAAAAAAGTGAAATTGGTTAATTTAAAAAATATGTTGACTTGACTTACTGATCATATCATTTTTGCAGTGCACGATAACTTTAATTAAATATGTGCAAAACCCTTTATTCAGACTTCAATCTGAACCCAGAACATTCCTTGCATTATGTCAGCATGCATTTATTAATAAGTCTAAAATCCATTAACATTTCTTTAATTGATTTCAGGATGAAAACGAAGAGTCCCTCTCGACGGTCACCACACAGAGCGATCCCTTTTAAAAAAACAGTGTCATTAATTATTATTACACAGATTGTACAAGGCTTTAATCTCATAACTGATAGCTGAAAGCTTTGTGAGAGTGCATATCATGTGTAACAAAGGCTGCAATAAAAGATCTTTAGATGCAGAGCGGCTGGTTTGTTCTGACTGTGACTGGAGACACGTACGCTCAGAGAAGGGTGTGTTGTGATGAATGGAATGTGGTTTATTCAGCTGATTCACTCTGACTGTCTCTGATCATCATCATGATGCTTGAATCTGATCATGTTTCTGGAAACTCTGGACAGAGTCCTGCAGTCATCACTGACCTGGTCAACATCTCATCCTATACATAATATGGAGAAGACCGCTCATGAATATTAATGAGCATGTGCTGTTGTTGCTAGGTAACCCGCTGGGAGTGTCATGTTGTGTCTTGTAATTGACCTTCAGGGACTCATTGATATTTCTGAGCTTGTGTGACTCTAGGCACTCTGAACTTTCATGATTGTGGATTGTTGTTGAACATCGGCATCTTTATAAAGCCGCAGGTTTAGAGGCCTTTACCAGCATCTTCACGGGTGAGTTCTCCGACTCTATAGAGTCATCAGGCTGTCAATATCTGTCTCTGATTTACTGAATGCTCATGAATGGAAGCTCAATTTTATTGCAACTTTTTACTGTATCTCTCAATTTGAGTTGTGACTTTTTTCCTCAGAATTCTGAGATATGAACTCAAAATTCTGACTGACTTTCTCACAATTCTGAATTTATATCTTGCTATTCTGATTTATATCTCAGAATTCTGCATTTATATTGCAATTCTGAGTTTATTTTGTAATTCTGATTTATATCTCAATTATGAATTTATATCTCGCAATTCTAATTTATATCACAATTCAGAGTATATATCTCACAATTCTAATTTATGCTTTGCAATTCTGAATTTATCTCACAATTCTGATTTATATCGCAATTCAGAATTTATATCTCGCAATTCAGAATTTATGCTTTGCAATTCTGAATTTATCTCACAATTCTATTTTATATATTGCAATTCTGATTTATATATTGCAATTCTGATTTATATCTTGTAATTCTGAATTTATCTCACAATTCTGATTTATATATCACAATTCTGAGTTTATATCGCAATTCTGATTTATATCTTGTAATTCTGCGTTTATATTGCAATTCTGAGTTTATATCGCAATTCTGATTTATATATCGCAATTCTGCGTTTATATCGCAATTCTGATTATATATCGCAATTCTGCGTTTATATTGCAATTCTGAGTTTATATCGCAATTCTGATTTATATATCGCAATTCTGTGTTTATATTGCAATTCTGAGTTATATCTCACAATCCTAATTTATGCTTTGCGATTCTGAATTCATATCTTGCAGTCTGAAGTTTACATCTCGCAATTATGATTATATCTCGTAATTGTGAATTTATATCACACAATTTTGCATTTATATTGCAATTCTAAGTTTATATCGCAGTTCTGAATTATATTTCATAATTCTGATTTATATCTCGCAATTCTGCTTTATAACTCACAATTCTAATTTATGCTTTGCAATTCTGAGTTTATATCTTACAGTCTGAAGTTTACATCTCACAATTATGATTATATCTCACAATTCTAAATTTATAACTCGTAATTCTGATTCATATTGCAATTCAGAGTTTATACCTCGCAATTATGATTTATATCCCTCAGTTCTTTATTAAATCTCCTTTGTGCCAAATATTTTCTGCCATGGAATATAAAATATAAAAAAGGTGTTGGGAGTTTTTATCTCACAATTATGAAAAAAGTCCAAACTGAGTTAAACTCAGAATTGCAATAAAAAAATCAGGATTTTGAGACAAAAAGTTGCAATTACAGTATTACTTTTTTAACATTTATTTATTATTTATGCAATGCAATGCAAGTCAAAGGGAACCAAAAGTTTTCCAAACATTTTTCAAAATATCTTGTTTTGTGTTCAGCAAGATGAAAGATGGCACAACATGAGGGTTGAGTACATGTTGACAGAACTTTTGTGTGAACGATTCCTTTAAGGTTCAATTTCTCAGAACGCTGCAGGAAGGTTTTTGTGACAACCTAATAACAACTTTAACTTCAACCATTCTGTTTTTAGGTTTTATTTGTGAAATCATACCTAATCATCTCAGTAGGAATCCTAAATTCACTCACATCCCACGGGGACAGGGATGGGCTTATCGATCCTGAAGTATTGACATATCGATACTGATATGCGAGTATCCAAAGTATCGATACTCAAATAAAAAATATTTATTTACCAGTGATTTTGTTTATTTAACAAAAACTAATGCTTACAATATGCCCAGAACAATGCAGAAAAAAACATATATGTTTGAGTTATTTCACAATAAACAAATTAAAATCGCAGCCTACATAATTTGTGCAATTACATTTATTGGTAATAAATAAATCATACACTGTCTGTCAGAAATAAAAAGGTAACTATAGTATTTGTAGATTTCCATGGCTACCACTACAGTAAATGTATTTTTACCATGTGCAAACAAAAATATATCCTAGTAAATTGCAATTAAGGCATATTGAATCTTAATATGCATTTCAAATATATAGTTAAATGTGTATTATTACCCAGTAGTAATTTAATAATTTAAAAGTTCAGTTTAGAAGTATCGTATGGTACCGATATCAACGATACTAGCCATTAACAGTATCGGTATAGTATCGAAAACAAAATAAGTGGTATCGCCCATCCCTAGAAAATAAAGTCCCTTTAAGGGTAATCTATAGTCTTTGGTGGCACTGGAATCACCGCACGCAAGAGCGTACTGCGCATGCGCGGACATGTCAAAGTTCCTTGACACGGTCGAATTTCGTAAACATTGCCTCGGGGCGCTATTAGACGCCATACAACCGTCTCTACTGAATATTTATAATATATTAAGCGATTTTATGCATGCGTAGGTCACGTGCGAGGCGTCCTAGCGCGTTGTCTGCGGTGTTCGCGGAAGGAGGCGTGACTCCCGCGTTTACTGTTACATTGTGACAACCGAAGTTCATTCAAAAACAGATCAGATCTGACCGACACTCGCCATACCAGTCTGAGGTGGAGACGGAAGTAAAATGAGTGTAGCTCTCTTACACAGACTGAAGCCCGCAGTGAGCGTTGCGAGCCGCCTGTGGAGCTGCAAACCCCCGCGGATCGAGCCGAGCAGCCTAGCCGCCTCAGTGAGACTCTACAGCGGACTGATGGAGTCCAGAGCGCCGCTCTTCAGACAGGTGAGCCGCTTCTGCGCTTCTCATCGAGTTCCAGTCGCTTCTTCTGACATGAGCGAAAACAAGCGGGTGTTTGTGTGTTTAATGGCGTTCAGGAAGCGCTAAACACTGGAAATAATAACAACAACGGATCCAAAGCAAGGTTATGTACACAATGATCCGAGTGATTTACACCGGCATTATAAAGCAATACAGACACATAAAAGTTAAAGTTCAACTTTTCTCACAGCGTTTGGCAGAACTTTGAGTTGTTATAATGGATGTTATTTATGTGGTTCTCCACACACTGTATACATCGACTAAAAACATAATGCAAAAAGTATTTTTCTGACTCCTGTGTGTTAAAACGAGCACATGGCATTGAAACAGTCAACATTTAGAACTATAGTGTGTTACTACAGCTACTGTTACTGCTGTAAAACCATACATTCAAACAGAATATATAGCAACCAAAACTAAAACCAAATTAGCACAGTTTATTTACTTATGTATTTAGTTTTGTGATATCAGAGGTCACTAGAAGGAAATGAACCTATTATTTATTTATTTATTTATTTTGTTATATCAGGGGTTACTAATACCAAATTAGCACAATTTATTATGATTTCTTTAATATTTATTTAGTTATTATTTATTATATCAGGGGTCAGTAATACCAAATTATCAGATTTTACTTTATTTTATTTTTTTTTACATTTTTTATTAAATTAGGGGTCACTAAAACTAAATGAGCATATTTATTTATTTATTTATTTTTGTGATGTCAGAGGTTACTAAAACTAAATGAACCAATTGTTCGTTTATTTATTTATTTTGTGATATCAGGGGTCACTAATACCAAATGAACACAATTTATTATTATTTCTTTAGTTATTATTTATATCAGGGGTCACGAAAACCAAATTAGCAGATTGTATTATTTATTTACTTATTTATTTTGTGATATCAGAGGTCACTAAAACTAAATGAACCAATTTTTATTTATTTGTGATATCAGGGGTCACTAATACCAAATTAGCAGATTTTATTATTTAATTTTTTTTTACATTTTATAATATTAGGGGTCACTAAAACTAAATGAGCATATTTTTATTTATTTATTTATGTGTTTTGTGATATCAGAAGTCACTAAAACTAAATGAATCTATTTTTATTTATTTATTTGTTATTTGTGATATCAGGGGTCAGCAGTGTTTTACTATGGTATGTTGTCAGAAACAGTAGTTGCGGTGATGATTGTGTGTACAGTAACACTAGCAGCTGTAGTTCAGATGGACAGATATGAGTGGAATGTTGTAGCTGAGTCACGCTGACTGATGGAGTCTCTGTTGTTGTTGTTGTTCCTGTAGCTCTTCGAGTCTGAGAGCAGCACATACACGTACCTGCTGGCCGACGCTGACAGCAGAGAAGCCGTTCTGATCGATCCGGTGCTGGAGACGGTGGACCGAGACCTGCAGCTCATCAGTGACCTGGGCCTGACGCTCAAAGTGGCCTGTAAGCATCTCTTTAATTGCTCTTACGTAGGGATGTGCGATACTGACAAAAAATAATATTTCAGTATGAAATCAGTATCAATAAAATTAATCTTTGCAATGCAGAGGAAACACAGAAGCTGTGTCTGAAGAGACATTTAGATGCATTTACACAGTTTAATGCAGGACATGAATGCATTTAACCTGCAGTTACAAATGCATATTTTTTTGTATATATATATATATATATATATATTAAACATAAAATGTTGAATACTGATATTAGAAATTATTTAAATATTAAAAGATGCTTTAAATGTGAAATTAAAACCGCCAGCAGGTGGCAGCAGTCACTGTTAATAAGTGAGTCATTGCGACTGAACCGAATCATTTAAACAGTTGATTCATTCAGGAACGAATCACCGTCATGAGACGCAAAAACAGTGCTGTGGCTGTGTTTGGAGTGATTTTTGTTGTTGAAATGGAGCAAAAACAGGAAATATGGTGTCTAAAACACAAGTCTATTAATTAACTTGTTTATTGAACCATTGTAAAAAAAAAAAAAAAAATCAATACTATGGTAATTTTTGGAGAAACAGCACTCTTTGTGTGATACTGATTTAACGATAGTAGTCAACATTTGAAGTGGATCAAAAAAAGTTCATCAAAGTTTTCCTTAGACAAAAACGCATTTTGGGTTTTAGGACAACTTTGATGAAATTGTTGACTAGTGTATATGAAATGATATAAATATATACATTTTCTGTCCCCATATCTTGAATTTTATGATCATTCTAAATGTATTTTATTAGACTGAATCATGCAGTGAAAGAACACTCTCTAAATGCACAATGAATCACTCTGTAGGGGTGTTTTCAATGTTCTCCTGCTCTTATGTTTATTACTTTAAAGTTTAGGAGATGCGTGTGAATTCAGGCCAGTGTGAAAGGTCACTTGTGTGAGATGATGCTGGCTTGTTGTCTGCAGTGAACACTCACTGTCACGCCGATCACATCACCGGCACCGGACTCCTGAAGAAGAAGGTGTTTGGCCTGAAGAGCGCCATCTCCAAACACAGCGGAGCCGCCGCCAACATCCAGCTCTCAGACGGAGACCGCATTACCTTCGGCAAACACGTATGAGCCTCTGCACTCAGAGCTGAACACACACATTCAGACTAACAACTGCAGTTTAACCGCTTTATTATAAAAAATATGAATAAATATTTAATTAAATGATCAATTCCGTAATTCAGATAATATATTATAGAGATATGCAAATATAAATGGAAAAAAAAATTAATTAATTAATAATTGCAATTAATAAGGTTGGTTCAATAAACCTTAAAATCCACTCTGATTCAAAAACAAAATCAAGAATCACTTACAGTTAATATATTTATATTAAGTGAAAATAAATATATGTGACCCTGGATCATAAAACCAGTCATAAGGGTCAATATTTTTAAATTGAGATTTAAAAATCATCTCAGAGGTGAATAAATAATCTTGTTATGATCGGACAATATTTGTCTGAGATACAACTATTTGAAAATCTGGAATCTGAGGGTGCAAAAAAATCTAAATATTGAGAAAATCACCTTTAAAGTTGTTCAGATGAAGTTCTTAGCAATGCATATTACTAATCAAAAATGAAGTTTTGATATATTTACGGTAGGAAATTTACAAAATATCTTCATGGAACATGATCTTTACTTAATATCCTAATGATTTTTGGCATAAAAGAAAAATGTATAATTTTGACCCATACAATGTATTGTTGGCTATTGCTACAAATATAGCTGTGCTGCTTATGACTGCTTCTGTGCTGCAGGGTCACATATTATATAAAAATATAATTTTGTACTGCAAATGATCAGGGCACTTCAGTAACCTTTAAAATCAACACTGATTTAAAAATAAGATCATAAACATGTCATTTACAGTCAGTTTATTTATATTAAAATATATAACTAACTAAATACATAAATAAAATATAGTATAATATAATAATTTCTTATTTATAACTAACTAAATACATAAATAATATATAATACAATATAATAATTTATTATAGAAATATGCAAGTATAAAAATATATTTTATTTTAATAATTGCAAATGATCAGGCCAATTCAATAAACCATAAAATCAACACTGTAATCATAACCAGGTAATTTGCAGTCAGTTTATTTATATTTATTATATATAAATATGTAATTTATATTTATTATAAATAAATATGTAATATAAAAATACAAAAATATATATATAATATTTAAAAAATAAAAACACATGCAATACATTACATTTTAAAATCTATACTGTTTAAGAAAGGAGCTCGTGACTGGGTTATTTGTGGTCAGTATATTTATTTAAATTATAAAACATAATTTAATATCGCAAGTGATGAGGCATTACAGTATATCTTAAAATCCACAGATTCATATGTATAAATGAATGAATTTATTAAAATATGTACAAAAATTATATAAATATATAATATAAAAAATATTTTAATATTCCAAGTGACCACATATCATATAAAAATATAATTTAATATTGTACGTAAACAGGCCAATTCAGTAAACCTTAAAGTCAACACTGATTCAAAAATGAGATTGTAATTTACAGTTAATTTATGTGAAGTAATATATAATAATATTCATAATATATTGTATACATGTATTTAAAAATATAATATTGCAGGTGACATTTTAAAGTCCACACTACAAAAATAAGATCATGACTGGGTCATTCACAGTCTATAGTTTATTTATGACAGATATAATCATAATAAGCATTATACAAATAAACTTACATTTACATTTATTCATTTAGCAGACACTTTTATCCAAAGCAGATCTTGAATTGAATTGACAGATCATTTATTTAATGCTTTGCTGACCGTGTGAAGGACACAGAAAGCTGTTGTTCTGAGTCAGTGAGAGTTGAGCAGGTTCTATAATGAATGAAGGGCTAATTATGACTGTGATTTCAGTATCTGATGGTGCGAGAGACGCCGGGACACACGGACGGATGCGTGACGTACGTCACTGAAGACGAGCGC
Organism: Onychostoma macrolepis; assembly: GCF_012432095.1. Classification (NCBI taxonomy): domain Eukaryota; kingdom Metazoa; phylum Chordata; class Actinopteri; order Cypriniformes; family Cyprinidae; genus Onychostoma; species Onychostoma macrolepis. The sequence continues at coordinate 1,569,182 of NC_081170.1, read as the reverse complement.
ATGGCCTTCACCGGCGACGCTCTGCTCATCCGCGGCTGCGGACGCACCGACTTCCAGCAAGGTCAGACCACACAAACACCTCTGGACGACATCGATCAAAACGTGTATAGCTTTAGGTTTTAGAATGATATTCAGTGCATCAAAAAAAAAAAAATTCAGTACAAGTAAAAATTCTGTGAAAATGATATTTTCACACTATTTTTCACTAAAAGGAAAATAAGGAAGAGTGAGATTCAATCTTGTACATTTACACTGCCGCTAAAAAGTTTGTTTTTAAAGAAGTTACTTCTGCTCATCAAGGCTGTATATATATATCATTATTTTGTGAAATATTATTGCAATTTAAAATAACAGATTTCTATTTTAAGATACTTTAAACTGTAATTTATTTCTGTGATGCGCAGCTGTATTTTCAGCATCATTACTGCAGTCTTCAGTGTCACATGATCTTCAGAAATCATTCTAATATGCTGATTTATAATCAATGTTGGAAACCGTTGAGCTGCTTCATATTTTTTGGGACCTGTGATATATTTTTTTAGGATTCTCTGATTAATAAAAAGTTAAAAAGAACAGCATTTATTTAAAAAAGTAATTTTGTATTACATGAAAAGTTTGGGGTCATTACATTTTTTTATTTTTTTATTTTTTTACGAAATTAATAATTTTATTCAGGAGGGATGCGTTAAATGAATAAAAAACTATATGAAGCAGCGCAACAGTTTCAACACTCGTAATAAATCAGCATATTATTATGATTTCTGAAGGATCATGTGACGCTGAGGGCTGGAGTAATGATGCGCTGTGTCACAGAAATAAATTCTATTTTAAAGTATATTAAAATAGGAAACCTATATTAGAAATTGCAATAAGATTTGACAATATTACTGTTTTTCTGTATTTTTGATCGAATAAATACAGCCTTGATGAGCAGAAGAGACTCCCTTAAAAAACACTGAAAATCTTACTGATCCCAAACTTTTGAGCAGCAGTGTATATGCACTAATATAACGACATACAGTCATAAATGGCAATATTTACCTGGCCTTATTGTGAAACTAGTCAGATGACAAGCTGTTTAGAAATGTAATACCAAAATAAAAAGCAGAATATAATCACTGAAACTGCAATATATATATATATATATATATTGATTATCCATTATATCATCCAGGACTGATAGCTGCTTGTAGATTTTTCCTGTGTATTTTGTTGTTTTTCTAGTGCTTCAAATGTCCACATGATGGCGACACAGTAACGCTCTGCACCTGTCTTCATTCAGGTAGTCCTCACAGACTGTATGAGTCTGTCCATAAGAGGATCTTCACTCTGCCGGGACACTGTTTTATTTACCCCGCTCACGACTACAAGGGTACGTGATGACACTCGTTTACCGCGGTAAACTGTGAGACGCTGTGTGTTAAAGGCGTTTTACCACGGGACACTAAAACTGTGGGGAAATCACTGCTTTTTCAATCTAGTCTGAAAAAATCTGAAAAAAGACACCAATGTTAAACAAATTAATATTTAGTTAGGCCCCATGAAATCCATTTGATCCCCCAAATTCTGTTTTTTTGTTTGTTTGTTTTTATTTCCAATTTCCATTTAAATTTTTTTGGATTCAGTTTTTTTTCCATTTTAATTTTTATGGACTCCTTTTCAATGCTTAAATTAAGTTGTATTGATCAAAAAGCACATCTAATTAATTAAAATAATGAAAATGATAGAATTTAACATTAATTTAACAAAAATATGAAGTTTTTTTATCGTTACTGAATTCTGGGTTTAAGCATGTCTGCTTATTTGAATGCATAAAAACAACTTAATTTATTAAAATATCTCCAATAGCTCTATGAATTTTTTTTTTTTTTTAATTCTCAGAAATTCTGTTCTGTTGTGTTTTATTTTTTTTTTTTTTTTCTGGTTCTCAAATGAAGCCATAAAACTAGTGCTGTCAATCGATTAAAAAATGTAATCGTGTTAATTACAGTCATGGACTGTGATTAATCATGATTAATCACAAATTTAAAATACTAGGATTTACCTGTAAATGTGTTGAAATAAAGATGCATGACAAACTAGTTTAAGGAAACACAACCTTTCACACTTCCGCCAGGTATGAGACATAATCCTTATTATTCTTTTGTTTTTATTCAGCCATTATCAGCCTTTAAACCGGCAATAAAACGTTTACCAAGCCACATCGCTTCAATCCCAGTATACATTTACACAACTATTATCAAAAGTATTTCTAAATAAATACAACAAAACATTTTCTTGCGACCGTACGTGAAGTATTATGACAAAATGCATTATGAAGAAGAATTGGACCTGTTCTGCAGCTGCATTAGAGCTAATATTAACATGATGCTTCATAAGACAATTTATGAGATTAATAGTACTTTTACTCAGAACTCACTTCAAACCACCATCGAGTGTTTGTAAAACTTCCTTTCACGATCACATGTGGAATTTGGTCGTTTACTGTTGTTAAAATATGCTATTTATAGCCTTTTATATCGCTGCACAAATTAGCATTTCAGATGTACACATTTAACTCAAGAAAATCACATACAAATATCCTATCGTAATCGTGTGTTTATTATCTTATATAATCTATAGTGGCTGTTGTCATGTTTATTTCTGCTGTGTAAAAGCCTTAACATGTGCTCTGAAACTCACAGTTCTTAAGTTGCCATGGATACATTCCAAGTATAATACACATTAGTAAAAGGATCTATTTAAATTTTTATTTGTCTATATACACTTTGGGCGGCCGCCATACATTATAAAAGTAGCCCAAAAAACCGCAACCCACGGCTCTGTAATTTTTCCCGCGACTGTATTTTCAAAATAGCCCACTTGTGCCGTTACCCTGGCAACACTGTGCTGTATCCTCATCACACAATGATAGATAACCTTCCACGCTTCGATTACAGCAAGAAGTTGGGGTCAAACCTTATCAAGCGATTAATTTGCGTTAAAAAAATATTAACGCATTAAAATTTTTAGATTAATCGCATGTGTTAATGCGTTAACGTTGACACCTTTACATAAAACATTAATTTAATTTATCTTTTAATGAAATTAAAATTAAACAATTTTAAATATTTTTTTTGTATTTAGGATTTAGTATTAAAATTAAATCATGGAAGAAGTATTGTGTGATTATTCCTTAAAAAATAATGTTTTAATTTTAGTAGTAGTAGTAATAGATACAGTCTACTGAACAATAGTAGTATATTTCTGGCACAAGGTCTTCAAATTAAACCAAACTTTTATTTTGACAGGTTGCTGTGAATACCTTCTTGTTTGTGTGTGTATATGATATGACGATTTTGAGGCTTAATATTTACAGATACTAGTCCATATCGCGATTTGATTTAAGTGTACTGACCTACGTTTGATTAATTCATCCAAACTTTGACCGATTCCATGACGTTCCGCGTTATACAGTAAATTCAGTTTTTATCTCCAGTGTTTTGCATGTGTTATTTATTCTCTGCTCTGTTCACTGAAGGTCAGACCGTCTCCACCGTCGATGAGGAGAAGAAGTTCAATCCACGGCTGACGAAGACTCTCGACGAGTTTGTGAACATCATGAACAACCTCAACCTCCCCAAACCTAAGAAAATAGGTACAGTATCTGTTTATTAATGCTGCATGATCAATTACAATACCCTGCCGAGATTTATCGCTATCACTTGTGTCTTTGGAATAACTGAGATTTTTCAATGTTTTTGAAAGAAGTCTCTTCTGCATTTATTTGATCAAAATTACAGTAAATTATGAAATATTATTATAATTTCAAACAGCTGTTTTCTACATGAATATCTGTTAAACTGTAATTTATTTCTGTGACTTTCCAGCATCATTACTCCAGTCTTCAGTGTCACATGATCTTCAGAAATCATTCTAATATGCTGATTTGCTGCTCGAGAAACATTTCTGATTATCATCAATGTTGAAAACGTTAATATTTTTGTGGAAACCGTGATACGTTTTATTTTTCAGGATTCACAGATGAATAGAAAGTTCAAAAGTACAGCATTTATTAGAAATAGAAATCTTTTGTAACATTATAAATGTCTTTACTCTCACCTTTTATTGATTTAATGCATCTTTGATGAATAGACGTATTTAATTTTTTTCAAATCAGCATATTATAATGATTTCTGAAGGATCATGTGACACTGAAGACTGCAGTAATGATGCTGAAAATACACAGAAATAAATTACAGTTTAACAGATATTCACATAGAAAACAGCTGTTTTAAATTACAATAATATTTAGCAATTTTTACTGTATTTTAAACAAATTTGAATTAATCTGAACTTTTACATATATTTTACAGAAGTGAATTGTTAATTTATCTCGATGTTATTTTATCCCCGGCCGTTCATAAACACCACGACTGTCACTATATCCCAGTTTTCTGAAGTCACCTGATGTGTTGTGTTTCGCATTCTTTCGCACTCAATTCAACACGTTGTTTTTGGCTTGGACTCGTGACGTTTGCGGTCAAACCCGATTCTTGTTTTGTGTTGCGCTGAATAAAGTGGCGCAGGTTTGCAGCGAGTGAATGTGTTTCTCAGGGATGCGTTCTCATCGCAGGATGAGTGAGGACATGTCGTTCGCTCAGGTTTGTCAGGGTGTGTCGTGTTGCTCATCCTGAGCTTCGTTTGATGGGTAACGAGCACTAAAATCATGTAGAGCTTGTTATTGCGTCATACTCTTCTCAAAATTCACTTATTTACAATACGTTGTCTGCCTCATTTTCAATTCCATGCTTGCTTGTATTGCGTATCTCGTGCATGATCTCCGTATGCTTTGTTTGATCATGTATTTGTGTTCATGTTATCTATCAACTTTATGTAAAGCGTCCTTATGTTTTGAAAGGCGCTTTATGAATAAAACATTATTATTATTATTATCTGATGTTGACACTGTTTTTGCTTTGAATCCACAGATATATCAGTGCCTGCAAACCTGGTGTGTGGACTTCATGACGTCTGAATATGAGCAAATTAAAGTTTTAGTCAGGTGATTTAAATTGTATGGTGCGTATTGATGTAAAAACTACATGCAGTGATGATATTTGCATTAATGCACTCTTCTGATTCAGAGTAAATAGACAGATAAACCAGAACAATTACGTATTAAACTCTAAAAAAAAAATAAATAAAAAAAAATATTTTGGGATTTCATCAAATCTTTGTGCTCATATCATATTTATAATATAATATCACGCTTGAACCAATGATGGTTTGTGGTAAATGTATTTTTTTACAGCATCAGCTTTAAATAATCAAGTGCTCTCGAATTGTGAAATGCATCTAATAATATATTTTGTAAGAAAAGTCTGTTTTTAATAAATGTTTGTCAAACCAGTGCAGTTTTTCAGCTCTTTTGGGCTTTGTTTGACGCTCCTGAATGTTGCGTTTCCACAAATGGCTTCACCGTCAGGACGGACGAGATAAACGAGCTTGATTTGCAAGTGAAATGGGATGAAGTTCATCTTGTGAACGTTTGCATGAGTGTATCAGATTCTGATCTGAGCTTCTGTGTTTTCATTCAGACGGCTGTCATTCACGTGCAAATCTGGACCTTTGAGTGTTCATGCCTTGTGTTAAAGATCCAGGGACAGAGAGTTTCTGCACTGTAGATTCAATAAATGTGCTTTTAGGAGGCAGTTTTGAATTCTGTACCTAAAGAAAATTGGTACAGTATTTGTTTATTAATGCTGCTTGATCAATCACAAATCACTGCCAAGATTTATCACTATAAATTATATATTGTGTTTTGGAATAATTAGGATTATTCTGCTCTTCTGCATTTATTTGATCAAAATTACTACAGTACAAAAATATTATTGCAATTTCAAACAGCTGTTTTCTATGTGAATATCTGTTAAACTGTAATTTATTTCTGTGATGCGCAGCTGTATTTTCAGCATCATTACTGCAGTCTTCAGTGTCACATGATCTTCAGAAATCATTCTAATATACTGATTTGCTGCTCAACAAACATTTCTGATTATTAGCAATGTTGAAAACATTAATTTTTTGTGGAAACCGTGAATTCTATTCACAGATGAATAGAAAGTAAAAAAAAAAAACAGCATTTATTTGAAATGGAAATCTTTTGTAACATTATAAATGTCTTTACTCTCACCTTTGACCGATTTAATGCATCTTTGATGAATAGACGTATTAATAATTTTTTTTTTTTTTAAATCAGCATATTAGAATGATTTCTGAAGATCATGTGACACTGAAGTAATGATGCTGAAAATACACAGAAATAAATTACAGTTGAACAGATATTCACACAGAAAACAATATTAAATTATAATAATATTTAGCAATTTTGAATTTTATACCTAAAGCTTTTATTACAAAAGAGTGTAATTTCATCAGCAGCGATGCACTGCGAATATGATTCATACTCTGTGTTTTTGTCTTATTGTCCAATACAAGATTCTTAAAGCGCGATGCATTTACTTCCGTGTTTGTTCTTGTTCTTTAAGAATAGTTTTGGATTTCGTCAAACACTTGAGCTAATCTGTGTGCTGTATCATATCGTAATCATATAATTCATTTAAATGCTTTAAATGATCAAGTGCTACAGCGATGTGAAATGTAATCGTAAAACTCATCAAATGGCATATTTTATAAGAAAACTCTTAAGATATACATAAATACAATCCAAACCAGTGCAGTTTTTTAAAAATCTCTTGGGTTTTTTGAAACTCAATTAAACATCCTAAATGTTGCAAATAAATAAATATAAATAATACTAATATTTTATAAATAAAAATAAAAAGTCTTAGTGTTTTTGTCTTGTTTTCCAGTACAAATATCTAAAAATTTATTTGAGATGTAAAATGATTTAAGATTAAGTCTTGGATTCTGACTGATTTTATTTGTTTGTTTGTTCCCAAAATTAAATGAGTTTATGAATAAAATAAACTGAATTCAAAGGAAAAACAAGATTATTTACCCCATTGACATATTTTTCTTGTTTTAAGCATTAACTCATTTATTTAAATAAATAAAAAAATAAAAAATCCCAACTCTTTTTGTATCTTGTTTAGTGTTTTTTGTGCTTTTTTCTTAAATTAAGTTACATTTACTTGATTCTGGATTTGTTCTTGTTCTTTAAGAATATTTTGGATTTCATCAAACACACCTGATCTGTGCGCTGTATCATATAATAATCATTTAATTACCTTAAATGCTTTAAATAATCAGTTGCTAAAACTCTTGTAATGTAATGGTAAAACTCATCAAATGGCATATTTTAAATAATATAAAGTAAGAAAAATATACTGAATTCAAAGGAAAAACAAGATTATTTGTCTTACCCCACTGACATATTTTTCATTTCATTTTAATCAGTTTTTTTTTTTTTTTTAGAAAACAACTCTTAATATCTTTAGTTATTTTGTATCTCGTTTATTTGTAGAATTTGTAGATATTTACGCTGGAAAATGGCAGAAACACTGCACTTTTTCTAGTTTGTCAACACTGAAATCTGTTTGAGTGGGCGGGACTCTCTACACTGGCTCGACCAATGGTGTGTGTTTGGGGGCGGGGCCGACTTCAAGCTTGATTGACAGCAGTGAATCTGCTTTAGTTCCCCTCTGAGCACTAGTGCAGTAGCTGTGTCGTCTCTCAGTCGTTTCAGTGGGCGTCACATGTGCTGCAGGAAAACAACAGGCCACGAGCTTTCATTGTGTGAATAGTGTGACGTGCTCATGAAGACACTAGATGTGAAAGTCACACTGTCTCTGTCAGTCCCTCAGAAGTGACCTGAGCAGCAGCTAGGGGTCATTCCTCTTATGCACTATACCTGCTTAAAAACCCATCAAATAGATGAGGTCAAACTCAGCTGTGTTAATTAACCTGATTATTTACACATTAATATAATAAAATAATGATTTAGTGTTCATTACCTGAACTTAATTGTCATATTTTTACGCCTGTTTTGAATTATTGCAATTATCAAACTGATTTGTCTCATTTGAAGAAAGATAATTAGAGATAATAAATACATTTTCTTCCCTTTTCTTTCATGTCATTCTCAACCAAAAAAATTCTCATTTTTTAAAATATGATCTCTAAAATATTTTTGTTTAATATTTTGTACAATATATTATGATTATTATATATATATGTATGTGTGTGTGTGTGTGTATATAATGTGTGTGTGTGCGTGTGTGTATATGCATGTGTGTGCATGTGTGTATATAATGTGTGTGTGTGTGTATGTGTGCGTGTGTTTATATAATGTGTGTGTGTGTGTATATATGTGTGTGTGTGTGTGTGTGTGTGTGTATGTGCGTGTGTGTATATAATGTGTGTGTGTGTATATATGTGTGTGTGTGTGTGTATATATGTGTATGTGTGTGCGTGTGTGTATATAATGTGTGTGTGTGTGTGTGTATATAATGTGTGTGTATATATGTGTGTGTGTGTGTATATATGTGTGTGTGTATATATGTGTGTGTATATATATGTGTGTGTGTGTGTATATATGTGTGTATGTGTGTATATATATATATATATATATATATAATAGCCCATATACAGTATATATATATTGTGTCTGTGTGTGTTTGTTTGTGTGTTATAGGGTTATTACAGCTAACTAAAACTGAAACTAAAAACACTTTCATTACCTGAAACGTTGACTCAAATAAAATATCAAAAACTTTTTATTTCAGCTAGTTGCAAAGGAAATATTTTTAATTTAGTTTAATTTGATGTACTAAAACTGAAATTTTTTTAAATTTAAATTATTATTGAAAACTACAAAAATAAGAACTATATAGACAAAATACAAAAACTACTAAAGATAAAAATAAAAAATATGATTTAATATTACTATTAATAAAAACTAGGCTATAATAAAACTACGATGAGTGGTATATGTTATATTTAGATAAGCTGTGTAACGTTTTGTACTATTATGTCACTTCACCTGTTGACGGTCACACATTCAGCGGACATCACGGGCTGTGTGTCAAACCCTAGTGACGCGCCCTATGTAGACAGCGTGCGCGAGCGTCACGTGTTCCTGACGCTGGCTCCAGCGCGCCGCGCACGCGCTGTCTATGTAGGCGGCGCAGTAGAGTTTGAGACGCGGCCGGCGTGACACAAACACACACAAGTGAAAGTTGGGAATCCCGCTGTCCGCGTCGAGTCGTGTCGCTTCACACGAGAAACCCGTTTAAACCCGCGCTAGAGTTTATTCATCGCTGTTTGATCGGTATTCAGTCGTCCTCAGACTCCAGGACCGTTGGCGGATTTGAGGCGGAAGTTCTACACAGGTATGATCGGTACGTTTATCTCTATTTATCGATAAACCAGACGCGCTGATTTAGCGTGAAACCGACGCGATTAACTGCACGGTTCTCTGGGAATTATGAAATAGTCTTTATTTATAGTTCAGATTCGGAGATTTTAATACTTGACAGAAGTGATTGATTGACAGGGATGATTGACAGCTCGAAAGACCCGCCATCTGAACCTAAACCCTGAGTGAAACTAACTAACTTTAATTAAACCCGGTAACGTTAGGTTTAAACTCTACAGACGGTTTAGTCCGGGTTTATAATAGTGAAATACAGTTTTAGGAGAGCTGCAGTCATAGGCTTAAAATAACATATCATGGTAATACCACAGTATTCTGTGAAATACTGAGGAGTAAATAAAAATACCATGATAAATTAATGTAGTTATTATTAAAAACATTGTAAATATCAAATTAAACCACAGTATACTGGTTAATGAGACTAGTTTACATTGAAACCAAGACTGAAAGTTTAATTAAAATGTGTTTACTGTGTCAATTCATCTGCCTTTAGTGAATTTACAGTAAATATTATGTAACATTATGTTCACCTCATTTGTTTAAATCATATTTGATGTCATTATTATGTGTAAACCAGCATTATATCAGCTGTCAGTCACTTTAGAGAAAAAAAAACAGTATGTATATACATATATATATATATATATATATATACTAAGTTGTGTAATTTGATTTTTAGAAATTAGATAAAAATTAATTAGTGTAACAAATAACAGTAAAATGTTAAAATAAAGTAGATCTCAACATCTTTCAAATTTGGTTGCAATAAATAAATCAATAAATTGTAAACAATGTAAATCAATAATTACTTTGATTAAAATAAAATAATAAATATTAAAATAAATTAGGGTTAACATTATATCAGCTGTCAGTCACTTTAGAGAAAAACAGTGTTAAAAAAAAAGCAAAACAATTAATGAATGCATGTAGTTTGATTAAAATAAATGTAAATTACATCAAAAATAAAGTTTATAATGACTAAAATAATTAACTACAAATGAGTAAAATAAATGGTACATAATACAGTGCTATAGTGAGTAGAATAATGTGATAATATTAATGAAAAATTATTCGTTATAAATAAATATTTATCAAATAATACATTTTTTTTAACAATATTAATATTTCATGGTATATATTGGTCTTTATACAGTGCATGAAAATATATTACTGCCTTTTAAATTTTCTGATGATCGTATATGGAGATCTGTGGCATCAGAAAGACTGAAAACCCCTAGAATTACAGTAAGATGGACTCATGTTCGTTGTGTTTGAGGAATGTTGGGCTGTAATTATAACGAGGCGTGCTGAACGAGTGTGTTTCTTGTGTTTAGTTTGAGGAATGCTGTCCTGAGACCAGCTGCGCACAAGTGAGATGTTTACTTGCCATTTTTTCTAATTATTTGTGAAAATTACTAGCAGTTTCTGAGCGAAAATTGTTGAATAGAAAATACCACACATTTCTTCAGTGTAACTGCTGAAAAAAAAATTATTTGCAAAAATGCCTTTATATTATCACACTTTTTGGACCATGGTAGTACCATAGTATTTTGTTCATTTACCATGGGAGTATTGTTGCTTGCTTGGGATACCTTTGGACAAATGCTATGGTAATACCATCATTTTGGGAATATTTACCGTAGTAATAACATGGTTGTCTTTAAAGTGGAATACCAAGTGAAATGAATCTCCCTTTGGAAGCAGTAATTCAGTACCATGATGTTACCACGGTTTTCACATTTTAGTGAATTTAAAGATGAAATATTATGTAACATTAAGTGTAACACTTTATTTGTATACTGTACATTACATTAGCTGTCATTTTGTAGAAAAAAATTATAATTTATAAAATAAATTAGTGTTATAAATGACTGTAGATCTAATTAAATGAATAAATAATTTGATTAAAAAAAAATTCAATAAATAATATGTATAGTGAATAGACAAAAACTCCTAATAATGTAACATAATAGAAACTCAAATCATATTTTAGACATATTTATAGTATTAATATTTCACATTATACATAAAAAATTAATTATAAAAATAGATAGCTGCCTTTAAAATTATAGGATGATTTTATTTGGGGGACTTTATTTTTATTTTATTGTAAATGCTGTCATGCGGATCATCATTTTCACCATGTGCAATGGTAATACCATGTTATTTGCTCTTTTACCATAGCAGCATTCTGTAAAGTACCTTGGAACACATTGGTCAGATACCGTGGTAATATTATAGTACTTTACGTAGTTCCATGTAAACGATCATTTGCACCATTCACCGTGGTAATACCATGGTATTTGGTCATTTACCATGGCAGTATGGTATTCTGTAAAGTAATTTGGGACACATTGATCAAATACCATGGTAATCCCATCATTTTTTTTAATTTGAGTGTTTTTGAAGTGAGCTTTGCTGCAGTGTGTTTTGATTAGTAACGATCAGGAGGGGCTCGTTATATAAGCGGATGTTTATCTGACAGCCGCTCCTCTGCAATTACAGAGCATTATTCTCTCATTACAGCCCATCCTTTCTGTCGCCCGTTTCTCTTGCTCTCCGTGTGTCTTGTGTCTTAAAGTGAGCAGAGCTTTCACATCTGCATTTTCACTTTATCACTGCTGGACTTCAGACCTTCACGACGCTCTGAGTTCAGATAAACAGCAGATTAGATGGGTTTGCTGGTGTCTTAGTTAACCTGGCTAGTCTTTACACACGGGACGAGTCTGGCTGCTGGACCGGTTGAGGCGACTTGTTTTGGTGAAAGCTCCTGCTTCCCCTGACACCCAGAGAGCTGTCTATACAGGCAGCATTATGAGTTATGCTGACTTCTGAGAAACTATCTTTTCGCTATAGAGCAGATAAAACTTTATATTATTTATTTTATATATTATTTCAATTTTATTATTTATACAAAATTATTTTATATTTATATTTTATTTTCTGCTGCCTTCTAAGACACTGTAGCCTTTAGATTATTTTATATATTATAATATATTTTATTTTAATATATATGTTTATATTTAAATGAAATGCATTTAAATATAAAATAAATAAAAAATATGTATTATTATAAATATGTTTATATTTAAATGAAATACATTTAAATATTAAATAAAATTAAATATTTATTTATTCAAGACCTTCTTTTAGCCAAAGAGCAGAAAATATTTTATTTTATTATTTAATATTTATATTTTATACTATGCTGCCTTCTAAGATGCTGTCTTTTAGATTTTATGTTATATTATTTTATATGATTCTGCCTTCTGCGATGGCTTCTTTCAGCCAAACAGCAGATACAAACAGGATTTATATTATTTTACATGTATTATTTATTTTATTTATATTATTTTATATTATTAAGAGCTGATGCAATTTTTTATTTTTTTATTATGTTGTATTATTCTTTTATATTTATATTTTACATTGTATTTTATTAATTTTAATAAAAAATTATGTAATATATAAAATATTTATATTTACTTTAATTTATATAATATATTATAAAATGTTATATTTTACAAAAAAATATATATTATATTATTTAAAATTAATAATATTTTATCATTTGCTGCATTCTTTTAGCCAAAGAGCAGATAAGATTATTTTATATTTATATTTTATATTATGCTTTCTTCTAAGATGCCCTCTTTTAGACAAATAACAGATGTTATATCATTTTACATATATCATTTTTTTAATATTTTGTATTAGCATCACACGTTTCCTTTGCAGAGAAGTCGGATTGCAACAAGTCTGTTTTGATGTCATCTCAACAGTGTTTAGCTGTTAGTTAAAATCTGCCGGATCTAGTTTTGATCAACGGTACATGTAGTAAATACACACACAATAAAACCTGCTTTTGCAATGAAGGCTGTCACTAAATTCCCGTTTAAACAAGCTATTGTGTGTGTGTGTGTGTGTTCAGAGAGGCTGTGGTTATTCTAGGAACAGACTCCAATCTCTCTCTGTGGAAATATGAAACCAGTCTGTGACATTTTAGAAGCCATGCACTTCCTCCTCTGTGTGTGGAGCTTTATATTTATCCGTGTGCCTGCGAGTCCTAATAAGGCCAGGGCCGGTCTGACGGACAGAGCAGGGAGAGGCTGGGAACGCTTCGGACAATGACGGGCGAGAGTCTGTTCCCACACTCGGCGTCAGGAGCGAACACAAAAGCTTCAGAGTCATTCACACTCAGCTGTGGCCTTGTTGTGTGCAAACACCTGTACAAGCTGGAGAAGAATCCAGCTACTGTCTGCCGTTCCTGCTTTCATCTTCACAGCCTTTACTCTGCTTTGTTCTGGGAAAAGAGAAACAAAATGCTTTTCCATCCTTTTCTTTCCAACTTTTATTTTGCAAGAAGATATTGACTGCTTATTTATAGCTGATTTTTAAGTGTCCTATAGCCAATAAAAATCGAAATATATATTTATAAATTATAATAATTTAATTGAATATATATATATATATATATATATATATATATATATATATATATATATAGCTAAATAAGTATAAATAAATATATAATATAAATAAATAAAAATTAAATTACAATAAATTACAATTACACTATAATTAAATAAATTATTTGTATTATTTATCTTTTTATTTCTGCTTATATTTTCAATTTTAATGTTACATTTTATATATTTATAGTTAATAAATACTTTAAAATTATTTACATTCTCTGCCTTTTGACACAATGATCATTATTATTATTATAGTTCAACAGTAAATGAATTATTAATTGTAATAATTTAGAATAAAATTGTATATGTGTATATATATATATATATATATATATAATTTGCCTTTTAAATTTGTTACATTTTAGTTTAAATATAACTGTTAATTGTTCATTTTGCTTTCAAATTTATTTAATATTATGTATTATTTGAAATTATTTAAATTTTGTCTGCTTTTAAAATTTATTTAAATGTTTAACTTACATTTTATTTTTTAATAATTACATTTAAATTGTTATTTTTATTTCTAAAACAGAGACAATGATAGCTATTATTATACTTGAGCAATTAAATAATATATTATGAATAATTTAATAGTAATAATTTATATTAATATGCCAGTGTTAAGCATTTCTGTAACACATTTTACTTGAGAATTAATGGCTGTTGTATAAACTTTTTTGCTCGTCTAGAACAGATTATACACTGTTTACCAGTCAGGATTTCACTTTTACCATGTTCAGTGCATGTTAGCTTGAGCATCTGTCATCTGACCCTTGTTTGCGGCGGATTGAATTATTGTAATGTGCAAGCGTCCCATACCTCCACACTTAACCAGTCTCCACTCCTGTGTAATCAGACATGCCCAGACACAATATGGAAACACAGAACAGTCAATGGGATCCGGTCTGGAGATCTCCGTGGATCGTGAGAGTGGAGCAGAGCCCCGCCTCCTCGGGGGCGGAGTCAGACACAGAGGGCAGCAGCACAGAGAGCGAGCGGGTAAATACACGCTTTCCTCTCATAACCAGTCCAGCGGATCAGCCGCACTCATCTCTCACTCTGTGTTTAACCAGTATCAAGTCAAACAAGGAGGCGGAGCTTCGCCGACATCACCGTCGATGCTGCAGCAGCGAATCACGGAGCTCGACCAGCAGAGGGAGGAGGTAAAGATTGAGGTGAGTTTTCTTAATGAAAGTTATGGTGAAAAATATGACTAAGATGAGACGAAGGCGAGACGCTGCCGACATCATTAAACGCTAATTGTGAGTATATTATCATGCAATATCATTTACGAAAAAAGACGAGACTAAAATGTAGTTTATATGCAAAAAATGATCTATATCCTACATTTTTTAGATTTTCTTCAATAAAAAAGAGGAGAAAAATCCTAGACCTCTGAGTTTTCATGCTTGGGTTGCCAGATGTTGCCACAATCAGTTTCTCTTTTAAAAGGACACATTTTTTGCACATCTGGCAACCTTTCTGCACTCACATTGCAGAAAAAACACTGATGATCTGAAAACATCAGCATGGTTTTTCGTTAAATGAAAAAGTAATTGAGCTGTGTGTGTTTTCTGGCGCAGCTGCAGCTGGAGGTGGCGCTGCTGCGAGGGGAACTGCAGGCCGAACAGGAGCGTCTGCGCAGACACACAGACCAGCTGCAGGTGCTGCAGGAGAAGAACAGGCAGCGGAAGAGCCACCACTTGGCCAGCAGACAGAAGGTGTGCATCTGATCTCTTCACCCTTATGATGCATGACTAGTGTTTGAGCTGAAGACGTGCTGTGCTTCAGGAGCGAGTTCAGCTGGAGGAGCAGCGGCTGAAGGTGGAGGAGGTGAAGAGGAGGTGTGAGGAGATGGAGAAACAGATTCCCTCGCAGCCAGAAGACCAGCGAGAGCAGCTGCTGCTTCAGCTGCAACAGGTGAACTCAGACGCTGCTGTTCAGAGTTTAATCAGTTTAATGAAACAGTGTCATATCGACCAATGACAGATGAGAGGAGTGTTGCTTTGAAGTTATCATTTATCCAAAGCACAGCAAAAGCAGTAATATTGTGAAATATTTTTACTATTTAAAATAACTTTTCTATTTGAATGTATTTTATTCCTGTGATCAAAGCTGAATTTTTAGCATCATTACTCCAGTCACATGATCCTTCAGAAATCACTCTAATATTCTGGTTTGCTGCTCAAAAAAACACTTATTATTATTATTATTATGTTGAAAACAGCCAAGTAGATTTTTTTCAGGTTTTTTCGATGAATAGAAAGTTCAGAAGAACAGCATTTATCTGAAATCTTTGATGACATTATAAATGTCTTTTGATCAATTTAAAGCATCCTTGCTAAATAAAAGTATTAATTTCTATAATTGCTTTCCTAAAAAAAAAAATAATAATTATACTGACTTCAAGTTTTTGAATGGTGTAGTGTAAAATGTTACAAAAGCTTTCTAATTCAGATAAATGCTGATCTTTGGATCTTTCTATTCATCAAAGAATCCCAACTGTTTTAAATATTGATAATAATAATAATAATAATCAGAAATGTTTGTTGAGCAGCAAATCAGCATATTAGAATGATTTCTGAAGATCATGTGACACTGAAGACTGCAGTAATGATGCTGAAAATACAGCTGCGCATCACAGAAATAAATTACAGTTTAACACATATTCACATAGAAAACAGCTGTTTTAAACTGTAATAATATTTCACAATTTTTACTGTATGTAAAAAATCTTCCCGACCCCAAACTTTTCGGTGTATACATAGAAATGTATTTACATTTTTAATAATAATAATAATTTATTATTAATTAATTTTTTTTTAATTCTGCCTTTCAAATGAATTTTAAATTTTTTTATATTTTATTTTGCTAAAATAAAACCAAGAAAATCTCTATTGACAGATCAGTGCTGCTTGCGCTCATAATTTGACTCACTCCCTTATAGCTGTATGTGGATTAGTCTGTAATAATGTGAAGCATCTGATTGGTTGGCAGGAGAAGGATGCGCTGGAGGTCACGGTGCGAGCGTTTGAAGACATGGAGTTCCACATTCTGGAGCTGGAGAGCGGAGTGGAAGACGAGCGAGAAGGAGAGGACGGAGAAAGTGAAACGGTCATCGAAAGAGAGATAACCAGAGTACAGCACACACGCAACACTTCTCAGGTGAGAGGACAAACTGAACACAGCTTAACTACAGACAGCTCATCATTTACGTGTTTTACACTCCTGTCTAGAAGGATTTGTTACACACACTTCACTTCATTTGCTTAAAAGTCTATGTTTATTAGTAAATGAGCACATCGCTCTACTTTATATACACGCATCTGTCCAAATCACAGCTGTGAAAGTTATAAGTCTGACTTCAAGTGTTAGTTCTACTAAATGGAATTTAGTGAGTCTTTATTCCACGTCATTGTTTTCAAATGGGTCACTCTCATTGGCTGTTATGACGCTCTCTCTGGCCTCTCATTGGCTGTTATGACGCTCTCTCTGGCCTCTCATTGGCTGTTATGTCATCAGTATGTTATGCAGCACATTGCTCGTGCTGACACACCAAACACAGTCACATGATGCAGTAAACGAGGTAATTACATTAAAAACGGAGACAGAGACGCTGAATTACACGGAGTTCAGCAGCTCCTATAAGCTGCTTTAATCCAACTGCAAATAATGTATGCACAAAGGTACATATACATATTAATAATATGATATGTTAATGTGATTAAAATAGTATTTGTTAATATTGATAGAGCATAAATGTTTATATGGACACATATAGTGACCCTCTCTCTGAAATCCAGGCTAAAGTCTCAAAATATAATTATGAGAAAACAAGCATCAAAGTTTGATTTCAACCATTAATTTCACTATGATTTCAAGCTTTGACATGGCCTTACTCAGTCAATATTAAAGATATCAAGGTTACTTTTTTTCACAGAATGTTCTTTACCGTATGGATAAGGATGAGGATGTTTATACAGTGAGGAAAATAAGTATTTGAACACCCTGCTATTTTGCAAGTTCTCCCACTTAGAAATCATGGAGGGGTCTGAAATTGTCATCGTAGGTGCATGTCCACTGTGAGAGACATAATCTAAAAAAAAAAATCCAGAAATCACAATGTATGATTTTTTAACTATTTATTTGTATGATACAGCTGCAAATAAGTATTTGAACACCTGTCTATCAGCTAGAATTCTGACCCTCAAAGACCTGTTAGTCTGCCTTTAAAATGTCCACCTCCACTCCATTTATTATCCTAAATTAGATGCACCTGTTTGAGGTCGTTAGCTGCATAAAGACACCTGTCCACCCCATACAATCAGTAAGAATCCAACTACTAACATGGCCAAGACCAAAGAGCTGTCCAAAGACACTAGAGACAAAATTGTACACCTCCACAAGGCTGGAAAGGGCTACGGGGAAATTGCCAAGCAGCTTGGTGAAAAAAGGTCCACTGTTGGAGCAATCATTAGAAAATGGAAGAAGCTAAACATGACTGTCAATCTCCCTCGGACTGGGGCTCCATGCAAGATCTCACCTCGTGGGGTCTCAATGATCCTAAGAAAGGTGAGAAATCAGCCCAGAACTACACAGGAGGAGCTGGTCAATGACCTGAAAAGAGCTGGGACCACCGTTTCCAAGGTTACTGTTGGTAATACACTAAGGCGTCATGGTTTGAAATCATGCATGGCACGGAAGGTTCCCCTGCTTAAACCAGCACATGTCCAGCCCGACTTAAGTTTGCCAATGACCATTTGGATGATCCAGAGGAGTCATGGGAGAAAGTCATGTGGTCAGATGAGACCAAAATAGAACTTTTGGTCATAATTCCACTAAACGTGTTTGGAGGAAGAAGAATGATGAGTACCATCCAAGAACACCATCCCTACTGTGAAGCATGGGGTGGTAGCATCATCTTTGGGGTGTTTTCTGCACATGGGACAGGCGACTGCACTGTATTAAGGAGAGGATGACCGGGGCCATGTATTGCGAGATTTTGGGGAACAACCTCCTTCCCTCAGTTAGAGCATTGAAGATGGGTCGAGGCTGGGTCTTCCAACATGACAATGACCCGAAGCACACAGCCAGGATAACCAAGGAGTGGCTCTGTAAGAAGCATATCAAGGTTCTGGCGTGGCCTAGCCAGTCTCAGACCTAAACCCAATAGAGAATCTTTGGAGGAGCTCAAACTCCGTGTTTCTCAGCGACAGGCCAGAAACCTGACTGATCTAGAGAAGATCTGTGTGGAGGTGGGCCAAAATCCCTCCTGCAGTGTGTGCAAACCTGCTGAAAAACTACAGGAAACGTTTGACCTCTGTAATTGCAAACAAAGGCTACTGTACCAAATATTAACATTGATTTTCTCAGGTGTTCAAATACTTATTTGCAGCTGTATCATACAAATAAATAGTTAAAAATCATACATTGTGATTTCTGGATTTTTTTTTAGATTATGTCTCTCACAGTGGACATGCACCTACGATGACAATTTCAGACCCCTCCATGATTTCTAAGTGGGAGAACTTGCAAAATAGCAGGGTGTTCAAATACTTATTTTCCTCACTGTATGTAGAAAACCGTAAATCACAAAAAAATTACACATTTATTTTGTATATATTACATTTAATATTATAATATTATACATGTTAAATATAATATTGTTTGTGTGCATATACATATATATATATATATATATAAATAATATTTTAATAATATGCAACATAATTGTACACGTGTGTGTGTATACACAAATAAAATAAAAATATATTTATAAACAAGCAGAAATATATAAAAAGAAAATTAAATAATAAATGTGTGTGTGTTCTATATACAGTATATATATATATATATATTTGCACACATACATTATTTAATTTGCTTCTCTTACATATTCATATCCTACTTTTTTAAGAAGTCTCTTCTGCTCACAAAGCTGCATTTATTTGATGAAAAATACAGTAAAAAAATAGTGAAATATTATTGTGATTTAAAACAGCTGTTTTCTATGTGAATATGTGTTAAACTGTAATTTATTTCTGTGATGCGCAGCTGTATTTTCAGCATCATTACTGCAGTCTTTAGTGTCACATGATCTTCAGAAATCATTCTAATATACTGATTTATAATCAAGAAACATTTCTGATTATTATCAATGTTGAAAACAGTTGTGCTGCACAATATTTTTGTGGAAACTGTCGTACATTTTATTTTTCAGGATTCACAGATGAATATAAAGTTCAAAAGTGCAGCATTTATTTGAAATAAAAATCTTTTGTAATGTGCAGTGTGTAGTGTGCAGTGTGTAGTGTGCAGTGTGTAGTGTGCAGTGTGTAGTGTGCAGTGTGTAGTGTGTAGTGTGTAGTGTGTAGTGTGTAGTGTGCAGTGTGTAGTGTGTAGTGTGCAGCGTGTAGTGTGCAGTGTGTAGTGTGCAGCGTGTAGTGTGCAGCGTGTAGTGTGTAGTGTGTAGTGTAGATTGAGTGTAATGTGAGTGATGTAGTTTAGTCTCATTGACTCAGCTGCTCCGGATGACAGATCTCTGACCCTGAGTCTCTCTGAGAGCATTATACCATCAGTACCAGACCGAAGATCACTGCTGAACGTGTGGGTTCTGTTCACGCTCAAAACCTTTGACCGATCTTGTCTTGCAGGAACGAGCCCAGCAACTGGAGAAGCAGCTGAAGGAAATGGAAAAAGAAAAGGATAAAGCGTTGAGTTCCCTCCGACAGGAGAGGAAGGATCTGCTGCAGAAATCTCAGCGGGTAAGACGTCTTCACGCTGCTGCTGTTAGATGTTCACATCTTCTGAAAACGTGGAAACAGTCCCTGATCTTCTGTAGATCTGTAGATGTGGCTCGTGTTCCTCTGTCAGTGTGTGTCTGTGGGATTTATTCACCTGTTTTATGGTGCGTCTGAACACCTCAACCAGTGCTGTTATTGTTAAATAGAACTAAAAATACAAAAACCTTACATTTACAGATATAACATTATAGAATATAAAAAAATCAGTTAGTTGCAAAGATACATTTTCTAATTTTTATTAGTTTTAGTTCTAACATTATAAATAAATACTGAATTGACAATACAAGCACAACACACAACAAAATGGCTAAAACTTGAACTAAAATTAAAATGGAAAAACAAATCTAAAAATTTAAACTAATGCAAAATAATAATAAGAACCAAGACAAACAAATTTACTAAAACTTTAACTAAAATTTAAATAGAAAAAATATATTAAAATGAAACCAATGCAAAATATTAGTAAATACTAAGACAGTATAGTAATGATACTAAAATAACACTGTCCTGAGCCAGTATTGTTATCGTAACTAAAACTAAAAATAGTAAAATAAAATATTTGCGTTAATTCTATTAAATTGAACGTAAACAGAAATAAACAGAATATTACAGAACTTAAACATTATTTTAGTTATGTAAATTTTTAAGTTGTTTAGTTTTAAATTACTACAACTAAGACAGAAATAAAAGCAATAAAAATTACTAAAACACACAACAAAATTACTAAAACTTTAACTGAAAATTAAAATAGAAATACAAAAATAAAAATTATTAATAAATACTAAGATAGTATAGTAATGATAATAAAATCACACTTCTCCTAATCAAGTGCTATTATTGTTTAGTATTAAAAATACTTAACAACAATTATGTAAGTTGAAATGAAACAGAAATTTGTATTTAGTTTTAAGTTGAAGTACTAAAATTACTACAACTAAAATAGAAATAAAAGCAAAAAATTACTAAAACACAACAAAATTACTAAAACTTAAAAAGAAAATACTAAAAAATTATGTAAATTGAAATGAAACAGAAATTTAATAGAATATTACAAAACTTAAAATTTATTTTAGTCATGTAAATTTTTACATTTTTATTTAGTTTTAAGTTGAAGTACTAAAATTACTACAACTAAAATAGAAATAAAACATACACAACAAAATTACTAAAAAATAAAATATAAAAATACTACAAAAATTATGTAAATTGAAATGAAACAAATTTGATAGAATATAACAACTTAAACTTATTTTATTTCAGTTAGTTTCAGTTAGTTCTAATTTTCGTTTAGTTCAAGTTGAAGGGCTAAAAACTCTACAATGGAAATAAAAATTTATAAAAACTAAATAGACATTAAAAACAAAGAAAATTACTAGAACTTTAACTAAAATTTAATAAACTGAAAATACTAAAATATAACAAAATAATGCAAAATATAAATAAATAATAAAATAATAATAAATAATACAAAAAAGAGACTGAAAACTCAAGCCCATGCTAATTTCACTGTATTTTCACTGTAAGTTTGGTGAATATGAAAACATGTGACCGACCGCAGACTGATGACCTCTTAGCTGAATTAAACGAACGCCAATGTTAAATCTGCAGAATTGCAGCGTTGCAGTAAAGTGGAGTAGATTGCGTTCTTTTCCATTCTGGATGTGTTGTATATTGAGTTATGTTTTTAAAACATTGCCAGCATTGCCGTATCCCCAGCTTTAGTGCTGGAGGTTTTTATCAGCGAGATACACTCGAGTGCAGGAACAAGTAGGTGGAGGAAAGAATTAGTGATGAAATAAGGAAGAGAAGGAGAGACTGATTCCAGAGAAGCGCCGGAGCGGAGGAAGGACGGGAAACTCTACACTCGAGCGGTGAGAGCTTCTGTTTCTGGACAGACGCAGGGATTTTCACCGGAGACAGCAGCTGCTAACGGTGTTTAACTGAACCAGGGCTGATTTAGTGTCTGTATGTCGGTCTGTAGCAGATGAAGAGTGTGTGTTTCTCGCAGACGCTCATGTGTGTGTGAGTCAGAGAGAGGAGGGACGTTTAACTCCGTCATGTTCACACAGCTGCAGAACTGCTCAACTACACTTATTAGTGCTGTTCAGTCAGGGAGCACTAGTACTAGTGCACATAGTAACACTAAACGTTGTGTGTGTGTGTGAGAGAGAGAGAGAGAGAGTGTGTGTGTGTGTGTGTGTGTGAGAGAGAGAGAGAGTGTGTGTGTGTGTGTGTGTGTGTGACAGAGAGTGTGTGTGTGTGTGTGTGAGAGAGAGAGAGAGTGTGTGTGTGTGTGTGTGTGTGTGTGTGTGTGTGTGTGAGAGAGAGAGAGTGTGTGTGTGTGTGTGTGTGTGTGTGTGTGACAGAGAGAGTGTGTGTGTGTGTGTGTGTGTGTGTGTGTGTGTGTGTGTGTGTGTGTGTGTGTGACAGAGAGTGTGTGTGTGTGAGAGAGAGTTTGAGTGTGTGTGTGTGTGTGTGATTTCAATTAATATAAATGTATTTTAGTTTTAGTTAACGACAGCAAAGCATTAAGTATAATTTCTGTACTGTTACTGTACTAATATTTAAAAATTATCACCTTAGTATTTATTAATATTTTGCATTAGTTTTTGTTTTTAGTGTTTTTTACTTTTAATTTTAAAGTTAAGTAATTTCGTTGTGTGTTTTAGTTGTTTTTATTAGTGTCTATTTTTTTTTTCTTTTTTTTTTTAATTTGAATTTTAATTCTTCAAACTAAACTTATTTAAATTAACGTAAATGTTTTTTTAGTATTTTTAGTTTTGGTTAATGATAACAACTCCTTTAACAAGGTGTTATTTTAGTACCATTACTATACTATGTTGGTATTTATTAATATTTTTCATCAGTTTTTATTTTATTTCCCAATGAAATTTTTTTTTTTTTTTTTCAATTTTGTTGTGTTTCAGCCACACTTACTTTAGGTTTTTATTTGGTTTATTCTTTTTGTTTTGTTTGGTTTTTAATGATTTTTACCCAGTATTTGTGTGTGTTATGTATTTTTATGCTCATCACATTTACAACAGCAACAGTTCACTTGATGCCTATGTAGACAGCATAGCAGTGCACTAGCTTTTGGAACAGAGCCTCCTTGTGTAAATGTAATTTAGAGGTTTATTGTGATGATTTATGTTTTGGTTATGTATTATCATAATAGTTTTTAATATTGCAGTATTTTTAGCTGTTTATTTAGCTAATATCATTGCTCAGGACAAGTCTCTCACTCACTCACTAAACATCAAGGACATTTGCCTTTGTAGATTCTGAAAGAGAAGAAGCCGCTCACTGATTGGTCCAACATCACCGGCTCCTCCCCCTGCGTGATGTCACTCAGCCCTCTGACCATTCACAGAGCAGCACAGGTACAGTGTGAGCGTGCATGCGAGGGTTTGACTGTAGTGATTGCTGAGTTTCAGTGCACTGACTGTGTTTAATATCATGTAGGAATCACTGAAGGACTCGTCCAGTTTGCCTCGCAGACGCAGCTCTCACAGGAAGAACACAGACAGACCGCTCTCTGCGCAAGGTGAGCAAACCACTGAGCGCTCGCACAAATACCTGCTAAAATACACTTTAATAGGCGGCAGACTTTAAGTAGGTCAAACAGCAGCACAATTGTGCAAGACGTGCAAAACAAGCAACAGCCAAACGTGGCTCATTAGCTGTGATTGGTCAGAGTTTTGCTCTGGATCGAGGTGTGTCTGTGTTACTGGAACACACTGGAAAAGCTGCTCTTTTATATACTCCTCACTCATTTATCTCAGTTTCACCTCAGTTTTATTTAGTGCTGTCAAATCACGATTAATTGCATCCAAAATAAAGGTGTTTGCTTACATAGTATATGTGTGTGTACTGTGTATATTAATTATGTGTATATATAAATGCACACATGCATGCATGCATATATTTAAGAAAAATATGTTATGTTTATATATTAAATATATTTATATATAATATAAATATATATACATGTAAATATTTTCAAAATATGTACTCTTATATGTGTGTGTGTATTCATGTATATTTATGTATACATATCAAATGTTTAATAATAATAAAAATATATGTATATTTTAGGGGGGAAAATCTGAATGAATAAAATTACATTTTAAAAATCATTCTATGGCAATAATGAGAATTACAATTAAAAAATAAGGTGAACCATTGACTTCCATTTATATGATCAAAAATTAACAGTTTGTTCAACAACATTCTTCAAAATATCTTCTTTTGTGTTCAGCAGAAGAACGAAAGTCATACAGATGATGAGAAAACAAATGTAAAATAAAATATATATATATATATATATATATATATAATTCAAATTACTCATGGTTCGGTTTCTACTTGTGTATTTCAAATAACACAGATGCATTTGTACAGTTTTGGTTTTAGTTAACGATAATAACCCTGCGTGAAGGTGTGTGCTTCGTTATGAGTCAGTCGTCATTAAAACACATTCGTTGTGCAACAAAAGAGTCAGTAAGAATCTTATGAGGTAATGATTGAATTATGGGACGTGACTTCATTTTATTGCACTTGATGATGGGAAAATGTTACAGAGAATTTCTATTGAAATGCTACAGTTGCCAAAGTAAACAGTGTGTGTGTGTGTGTGTGTGTGTGTGTGTTGCATACGCCAATGTGTTATACAAATAGTAAAACAAATTTGTTGAACAAACAGCAAGTCAATAAGACGTCAAATGAGATTGTGATTGCATGTTATTTCAATTTATCACACATCCTGCTAATATTTCTAATATACTTCTGTTTAATAAATTGTTTCTTCTTTTCAAAATAGCTTTGGATACAAATTCAAATCTCATGAAAACATGTTCACGCCACATTTCAGAACAAAATCAAAAGAAAAAAATATATTGACTGAAGAAAACTTCATTGCGTTAATCATTGTATTAACGCAATACAGTTGTTTTTTTGTTTTTTTTAATAGTTCACCTTATTTTTTAATTGTAATTCTCATTATTGCCATAGAATGATTTAAAATGTAATTTTATTTATTCAGATTTCCCCCCCTAATATATATATATATTTTTATTATTTATTAAACATTTGATATATTATTTTTAAAGGGATAGTTCACCCAAAAATTAGAATTCTGTATCATTTACTCATTCTCATATCTTTCCAAATCTGTTTGACTTCATTTCTTCAGTGGAACACAAAAGAAGATATTTTGAAGAATGTTGGTAACCAAACCATTTCGGTTCCCATTGATTTCTATTGTATGGTCAGAAATTGGGACCAGAAACTGTTTGGTTATTACATTCTTAAAAATATCTTCTTTTGTGTTCATCACAAGAGGTTTGGAACGACATAAAGAATTTATTTGTGTGAACTGTCCCTTTAAGACACTGGTCTCAAACTCAGTTCCTGGAGGGCCACAGCTCTGCAGAGTTTAGCTCGAGCCCTGATCAAACACACCTGATCCAGCTAATCAAGTTCTTCAGGATCACTAGACACTTCCAAGCAGGTGTGATTCAGAGCTGAACTCAGCAGAGCTGCGGCCCTCCAGGAACTGAGTTTGAGACCCCTGCTTTAAGATGTTTATTAGCCGAAGCGTCTGATAAGTGATGGACTGTGAATGTTGTTTTGCTGTCAGTGTTGGTGCGAATGACTCCGGACAGACAAACCTCGGAGGCTCCCTTGCCTCGCCTTCCTCACGCCGCCCACAGACTGAGTAATGGACACTGTACTGGACCGACACACACACCGAGCAACAACGCCAGCACCTCCCGTGCTCCCAGGTGAGCCATAACACTGTCACCTGTACAGGTGTGTGTGTGTGTGTGTGTGAGAGAGAGAGAGAGAGAGAGAGAGAGAGAGAGAGAGTGTGAGAGAGAGAGAGAGAGAGAGAGTGTGTGTGTGTGTGTGTGTGTGTGAGAGAGAGAGAGTGTGTGTGTGTGTGTGTGTGTGTGTGTGTGAATGCATTAAATTGCGTGGGTGGAATTATGTAAAATCAAAGGAATAATTAAGGGAAATTAACATTCTGTCAGTCATGACTTTATTCATATCTGTGTGCTGTTATATATATAATCTGGAACATAATAGCAGAATTTTAAGCTATTTTAATGCAGCTCGTTTCCATACAACAACAGTTAATAATCCTTAACCAGGACTGTCAAATTACAAAAATTATTACAAAACACTGTAACATTAGTCCTTGTGACCGATGTACTGTAAACCAAGTCTTCTGTTCTGAGTCGAGAAACAGACCAAAATCAGGATTATGTATTAACTAAAACTTAAAAAAAACAAAAAAAACATTTTTGTTACTTTGAATAAAATAGGCGTTAACTAAAATAAAAGCGTAAACTTATTTCAAGGTGACTTTTCTCATTTTCATAACTAAAACTGAAACTGAAATCAAATTTTCAAAAACTGCGTCGACATGTTTTTCAAAAATACAAATAAATGAAAAACACAAAAAATGACTAAAACGTTAACTGAAATTAAATTAAAATGGAAAATATTAAAATAAAAGCTAACTAAAATATTAATAAAAACTAATAGTGTATAAATAATAATAATAATTAAAAAAAACACTGGCCCAAATTAAGTCATTCATATTCAAACTAGTGTAAACTAATTAATAAACGAATCAATAACATTAAACCTGGCACAGCATTTCATCAAGATTTTCAGACTATAGTGGCTTAAATTTATCTTTATTATAATATGTACTATATTATCACCCGGCTAAGTATTTGAAGTTGGATCTATAAGTATATCCGCATACATACAGTACACTCAAAGCAGAATATACTATATTGTAAATTATTTATATCATCACAGAATGTAACTATATTATTACACAGCTCTGTATATATAATTACATATTTGAGTAAATCCAAATTGACCTGCATACATACAGTATACTCATGTAAAGCAATACTATATTGCAAATCTCAACTGCTTGATTGTTTTTATCATTACAAAATATAAACTGTATTATCGTTCAGCTCTAATCTGATAAATGCAACTATAAGGCATGAAGATATTAAAATATAAACATAAACATCATGATTTTCTGTAAAAGCTGCTTTGAAACAGTGTTAATTTGACTCTTTTTGTTCCAGTAAATAACAGCATATGGGTTTGCTATGATATGAGTAAATAATTAATGACACGATTGTTATTTTGGTAATACTTTACAATTAGGTCCCATTATTAATGCATTAACTAATATTAATTGACATTGAGCAGCACATTTGTTACAGTATTTATTAAACTTTGTCAATGTTAGTTTGTGTGAGCTCATGTCCATTAAATAATATTAGCTGATACATCTTTTGATTTTGATAATGCATTACAAAATTAGCATGATTACTATGAGTAGTAAATGTTTTAGAAGCATGTTTCGTTGTTAGTGAAGCTTAACTAATGGAAGCTTGTTGTGAGGTGTTTCTTTAAGTAGTGATTGTGTTGATATGAATGAGAGCTCTGTCTGAAAGTCTTCTGATCATGTGACGTCTGGTCTCAGTCCGCAGAGCCTCCTGGATTTAGTGGAGATGGAGAAGAAACTCCGAGAGGCCAAAGCGGAGCGGGAACGTCTGCTGAAGGAGAGGGTGAGTCACTGACCCCACTGTCAAAACACATCAAGAACTGACCCTCGGTCAGCATACTGCAAAAAAATAAAAAATTCTAATTTTTAAATCAAAATATACAAAAATATATATATTTGCTAAAAATATGTTTCAAAATAAATTTAAATAAAATATGTTTCAAAAATATATTTATACATTTAAAATATAATTTTTAAAAATATACAAAAATGGCTGAAAAATATATTTTTAAATATTTCTAAAATATTTTTCAAAATATATTTATGTAAATATATTTTCTTCTAATATGTGTGTGTGACCCTGGACCACAAAACCAGTCATAAGGGTCCATTATTTTACAAAACTGAGATTTATACATCATATGAAAGCTGAATAAGTAAGCTTTCCATTGATGTATGGTTTATTATGATAGAATAATATTTGGCTGAGATACAACTATTTGAAAATCTGGAATCTGAGGGTGCAAAAAATCAAAATATTGAGAAAATCTCCTTTAAAGTTGTTCAAATGAAGTTCTTAGCAATGCATATTACTAATCAAAAATGAAGTTTTGATATATTTACGGTAGGAAATTTACAAAATATCTTCATGGACCATGATCTTTAATTAATATCCTAATGATTTTTGGCATAAAAGAAAAATGATAATTTTGACCCATACAATGTATTGTTGGCTATTGCTGCAAATATACCTGTGCTGCTTATGACTGCTTTTGTGCTCCAGGGTCACTATGTATATATATATATATATATATGTATGTATTGGCTATTTTTGTATATTTAAAAAATATATATTTTAACATTTAAAATATATTGAAAAAATTATACAAAAAAATATATTTGCTGAAATATGTTTCTCAAAATATTTTATGTAAATATATTTTCTACCCACATATTTTTGCCATTTTTTTGTATATTTATGAAAATGTATTTTAAAAGTATAAATATATTTCAGTCCAAGAAAATGCATTCACATATCTCACATTTTCATAGTGATTTGGTGTCTATAACATGTGTGAACATAAAACACAAAACCTCAGCAAGGAGCATAATTTAAAATGTTCCAAAAAATGCAATATTACAATATATAAAAATATTAAACATTATTAAATCATTAAAAATCTACGTTTGACCATCCACATTTGTATTTAAATGTAGGCTACTGTATGACTGGAAATGTATTTTCTTGCCCCTGAAATATATTTTCTATTTCAAAACTTTATTTCATTGAGCTTCACTGTTTGCAACATATATATATATATATATATATATATATATATGTAAAATATGTTTTGGCCACAATTTTTTTGCTGTATGGGTCATCATTTGTTAAAGAGCTCACAAGAGACCCGTGTGTTTGCTTTTGTAAGATCACATTCACGTTTGTGCTGTTGCTTTGAGTATCTTCTGCGATCGGGTTGCATTTGATCATCACATGACTGATATTCAGACCAATCGACGGATTGAGTTCATGCAGCAGTTCAATAAACAACACCTTTACATTTATTCGTTGATCAGACACTTTCATTCAAAGTGACTAATAAATGAGGAGCATCATGAGCAGTATTCTTAGACTCAGTCTGACACGGTGATGTGAAAGTGAAACAAGTCAATACTGAGACTAAATTTGGCCTCCAAATCCACATTTCTTTCCACCAATGAGAACATTTCTAAATAAAACCAAGCTTCGTGACGGTGGTTTGCCGTCTCTGTCTGCACGCAGGAGGAGAGACAGCGGCTGCTGGCAGAACAACGCCGACAGAAAGAGCAGGAATCTGTTCAAATACAGACAGACGCATCGAACCCGGAGCCGCACGACGATGAGGAGCGACTGCAGATCAGCTCGACACACAGAAACCTGGAGGTACTTCTGCTGATTATGAGACTACTTAAAGAATTAAAATGTGCTCACCCTCAGTTCATCCGAGATCAGGATGAGTGTTTCTTCATCAGGTTTGTAGAAATGTGTCTCAGCATCAGTGTCTCTGCAGTGAATGGGTGCCGTCAGAATGAGAGTCTGATAAAAACATCACAGATGTTAACTGATGTGCTGTGGATTATTGTGATGTTTTTATCAGACTCTCATTCTGACGGCACCCATTCACTGCAGAGCATCCATTGCTGAGACACTGATGCAGCGACACATTTTCAGCTAATTTGCATCTCCTTTAAAGGAATAGATCATCATAGACATCATTTACTCACCCTTGTGTTTTTACTTTCATGAAACAAATGTTGATGAATGAAACTGTTCAAAACACACAAACAAGTCATAAAGGGGGGAAAGACAATTACAAGTGACTTTCAGTATCTAAGAGTGCTTTAAGTGTCTGAAAGTTTACAGATAATCATAGTTATGGGTTTTTCCTTTTTCCTCAGCATTATTGGCGTTTGATTATTACTGATGAGAGCTTAATAGACTGCATTCACACTAATGCACAGATCTGTTTCTTCATCAGATGCTTGTCCTGTTCTGAAAACATAAGTGCAGGAAAAAGCCAAGCTCAGATTTTAAGATAGAGAGTGTGTTTTTAATGCTCGCGTATGCGAATAACGTCAGAGGCTATAATTGATTATGGTCCATTACTGCAATGATTAATTTCAACACCCCTTCTGCTAAATAACTGTGTTTTTATGGTTCAGCAGGGCATGCCGCTGTCTCTGACGGTGAACTTTGACCTGCGGGCTCACGTGGAGTCTCTGGGTCATAACGTGACGGGCTGTATGGGGGTCAATCTGTCTCCGCGGAGGTGCGGCGGCTTTCTGACCAAACGCGGAGGCCGAGTGAAGACCTGGAGGAGGAGGTGGTTCATCTTCGATCTGGACCACCAGAGACTGGCCTACTACACCGGTGAGCACAGACACTAACTAATCGCTTTATAACCAGCATCTCAGCAATATTCCACTCAAATAAAAGAAGTTTAAGCAGTGAATAATTGAAGACATTTTTTTTTTTTTTGAGACATTTTCAAATGCAGTTCAAATTGCAATCGCAATATATGACGAATTAATCAGAGTGTAATCTTTTGTCCGAGTCGTGCAATCCTATGTATATAAATAATTTAAAAAGAGTTCAAATAGAATCTTAATAAAACTCTTACTAAAAAAGATGAGAGTTTATAAGTTTACTTGCATGTCGTGCAGTGTTGCTTCAGTGTCATTAAAAGACTTGTTATAGCTCTTTTTAAATATTTAGTTTTTTTCCATTTTTAATTTTATTATAGATTATTATAGGTTTTTTGTCATTTGTATTTTTTTATTGTTTTTTATGTCTATATAGTTTTTTTTATTTCAGTTTTAGTTATTTTAGTACATTAAGTTAAACTAAATGAAAATATTAATATTAGTATTAAATATAATATTAACATTAATATTTAAATAATTTTTTTAATATTATATTTTTAAAGATTTAGTAATTTTGTTTGTTTGTTTTTAATTATTTATTCATTTATTTGTTTTAAATGTTTATTTATTTTTTATTTTAGTTATGTTCAATGAAAATTAGAAATTTTTCTTGGCAACTAGCTGAAATAAATTAACGTTTTTATTTATTTATATATTTTTTTTATTTATTTATTTTTTTTTTAGTTCAGATCATGTTTGTTTTTTATGGTTTTGGTTTTAGTTAATGATAATAACCCTGATGTCATGTGAGCATTAACCCACATCAGAGAACCGTGAACATGTGAATGCGTGCTTAAAACATTTAAATATTACCTTAAAATTTCAGGTGGACTTCAAGAAAGAAAACTTCAGCTTACAAAACCGTCTGTGATTCGCTGTATTAGTGTGCTAAAGTATTGTCAGTGTATGATGCTGTTAGTGCTCAGAATCTGATGAAGATCTGCTCTTCTCCTCGTTTCCTCAGAACTCGATGAGAAGAAACTCAAAGGCGTGATTTACTTCCAGGCCATCGAGGAGGTTTATTACGACCATCTGCGAACAGCTACAACAGTGAGTTTGTTTTCAAAGAGGATAAAGGAAATAACTTAGTTGTACAGAGTAAGCTATGCATGAAAACTCATGATAAATCAGATTTCAGATGTTCGTTGTGTTGTTCTCAGTCTCCGCGGCCGAGCCTCACCTTCTGCGTCAAAACATACGAGCGGCTCTTCTTCCTGGTGGCTCACAGCGCCGAAGCCATGAGGATCTGGATGGACGTTATAGTCACGGCCACAGACGAGCACTGCAGATACTGATCAGATCACTCAGGACTCCGGGAGGTGTCCTACACGACCAGAACGCACCTCAGCGACTTACTCTTTATTTATTACTGTTACATGTTCATGTTTGTCATATTTTGCTATTGAAACGGGGGAAAGAATCCTGCAAAGTGTTAATAAATATTTACATTCCAAACAGCGTGTCAGAACATTATTCTGTGCTCGACGAGCAGGGAACGAAATATTAAGAAATACTGCTTAAATAAATGAATGCAATTTAAACCAAAGGAAAAAACTTTCAAAATGCATCTTTAATCAGACTAAGAGGGGCTTATAAAATGTTTCAGCTGATAAAAATGAGTCTTCAAATCAATAGTTCACTTAAAATTAAACTTTTATTTATATATATATGTAATTAAATAAATTATCAAATGGAAAAATAGTTCACTTAGAATTGCACTTTTGTAAAATATTAAATAAAAACATGGTTTAACAAAAAAATGTGCGTGTGTGTGCGCGTGTATGTATAAATAAATAAATTTGCCTTAAAGGAAAAACCAGGTTTAAATAAAAATCTCAATCTTTTAATAACACTAAGGCTTATAAAATCTTTCAAACACTAAAAACGGGTCCTTAAATAAATAGATCACTTAAAATTACATTTTTGATATTTATTATTCAGTGGAACACAAAACTAGACTCAACAAAAGTCGCGTCCATAAGAAAAACAACAAAACATAATAAAAGTTTCTTAAAGGATTCAATAAAACATTGTATGTTTATTTCTAGTACATTGTAATATTATAATATATAAATCCGTCATATGTGCAGCACACAGAGTGCGTGATTTGATGTGATGTTGCCGTTTAAACTTTAGTGTGCAGAATAAAACACGGCGATGATGATCATAACCGGAATGTTTATTTTCGATCTGACCGAATCTTTTAAATCCGACTCGTTGATCGTTACAAGCGTTTTTCTGAGTGAATCTCGGACGCTCTGAGTTCTGCATCGATATTTGATATCTGTCTGTGATGAAGATGAAGATGAAGGTGAGCAGCTCGTTGTATGTGGGCGATCTGGAGCCGGACGTGACTGAAGCCATGCTGTTCGAGCGATTCAGATCTCTCGGTTCGGTTCAATCGATCCGAGTCTGCAGAGATCGACTCACCTGCCGCTCGCTCGGATACGCGTACGTCAACTTCGAGCGAGCCGCTGACGGTAAACATTTATCATTAATAATCAACTCTCACCACGTTTCCTATCAACCCTCATAATGCATACAAAATCTCTATACTTTCTTCACATTCCGAGTCCGTTTGGACCCGAAGAATCGTTATTTTATCAAATAGTCTTAATATTTTCAACTAAAACAATATTGTATCTGATCAGCAACCAATCATTAATGAGTGAATGTGAAAAAAAAAAAAATCAAAATTTTATTACCATGATTTCACTGCATTAACCCCTTTTTAAATATTTAGAACACTGCAAAAAATGATTTTCTTTGTCTTGTGTTCTAGTATAAAAATATACAAATTCTTGAATCAAGATGCATTTACTTGACAAGTCAAATGAATTAAGATATTTTGACTAGTTTTCTGAAAATATTATCCAAATTTTGTTAGTTTTTGCTTAAAACATGTACAAATATCTGCCAGTGGGGTCAGAAAAATAACCTTTATTCAAAGGCTAAACAAGATTTTTTTTGTTTAGTTTTTAGTTTTTTACCTTTGGCAGATATTTTTGCTTATTTTAACAAAATTTGGATAATATTTTCAAAAAATAAGACAAAAATACTAAGGAAGAAAATCATTTTTTGCAGTGAAATTCCATGCGATTTCAATAACACAACCGCACCAGATTTTTTGTGAAATCTTATTTGAATATTGCATGTAATTTATAAGAATATATAATCTGAGAATTATCAGTATATTAACCCCATTGGAATGAATGGAGTTAAATTACATTTCTATAAATTTACTCAAAAACAGTCCAAATTTACGAAACCTACACATTTATTTCTATCAAAACAATATTAATATTACCCTGAAAAGTTTTCAAACAAAATACATTCATTTTACTTGCATAAACTTTAACTTTAATGTTAAAAAAGTGATCTGTTTTTCATGCTGCAATGGTTCATGTTCATCAACAAAATTCAGTCCCTAAAGTGTGTGAGATATGAGGAAAAGGCTGAATATATGTTTTTGACTGTAACATAATTTTATAGATAATTTTGCAAAAAAAATGTTTAACATACCTGCTCAAAATGTGCCCAAAAATTAAATGTCACTTTAAAAAAATAAATAAATAAAATGCTTGTATCTCTTAATAAAAATAGTAATAATAATAAAAAAAAAACATAAATAAATAAAAGAAAATATATTATGTGTATTTTGAACGTCTTAAAGCATTTGCTAAAAAATAAAAATAAAAATAAACAATTTTAGAAATGTTTTTCTTCAGGTTCAAAACAAACCTGGATGCGTTATGAGGGTTAAATAATTGTAACTCAGGCCAAAAAGAGCATTATATCTCTCCAGAGAATTTTAGTCGAAGCGTGTGTGTTTTTCAAACTCCACAACATCTGCATTTAAAGTGATTCATTCAGTCTAGAAGCTCATAATGAGATCTGAATCATGATGTTGGTTCGTCCCAGCCGAGCGAGCCTTGGACACCATGAACTTTGACCTCATGCAGGGGAAGCCCATGCGTCTGATGTGGTCCCAGCGAGACCCTTCGCTGAGGAAGAGCGGCGTGGGAAACATCTTCATCAAGAACCTGGAGAGATCCATCGACAGCGAGGGCCTGTATGACATCTTCTCCACCTTCGGAACCATCTTATCCTGTAAAGTAAGACACGAGCTGCTCGTTCTGCTCTGTTGTACAACATTAGATCTGTACTGAGTGCAGGAGAAGCTGAAGCACGTTTCTTTCCGTGAAGGTGGTCTGCGATGAAAACGGATCGAAAGGCTTTGGGTTCGTGCACTTCGAGACGCATGAAGCTGCTGGAAAAGCCATCGAGAAACTAACGGCATGTTGATCAATGAGCAGAAAGTGTAAGTTGAGACTGAAACTTAAAGGAATAGTTCACACTTCTGAGTTTGTTTCTTCATCAGGTTTCACTCAGCAGTGAATGGGTGCCGTCAGAATGAGAGTCTGATAAAAACATCACAATAATCCACAGCACGCATCAGTTAACATCTGGAGAAGATAAAAGCTGTGACGAATCCAGCATTAAGACGTTGTTAGATGCATGTCTCCAAATCGGATGAAGAAACAAACTCATGTTTAAAGGCCAGAATAGCGCTTTGTAAGTTTCAAA
This sequence comes from Onychostoma macrolepis, assembly GCF_012432095.1. NCBI lineage: Eukaryota > Metazoa > Chordata > Actinopteri > Cypriniformes > Cyprinidae > Onychostoma > Onychostoma macrolepis. The sequence goes on along the minus strand of NC_081170.1, from coordinate 1,533,434 downwards.
TGTTGCATCTTTAAGGTTCGTGGGACACTTCAAGTCTCAAAAGGAGCGCGAGGCTGAAATGCAGGCGAGAAACAAAGAGTTCACGAACATTTTCATCAAGAACTTCGGGACGGATGTAGATGACGAGATGCTGACGGAGATGTTCAGTAAATTCGGTGAGTGTTTATGTGGTTGAAATGAAAGGTTTTGCTCATGTTTTATCGCGTCTGTTGTTTGTATGCGAGGCCCGACTCTGAGCGTGCGGGTCATGACGGATGAGAAGGGCAGCTCCAGAGGCTTCGGTTTCGCCAGCTTTGAGAGTCACAGCGATGCCAGACGGGTGAGTGATGACGTGTGCATCGAACGACACACTCTTCAAAATAAAGGTTCTTTACAGTGTTGCCAACTTAGCAACTTTTAGCAGCTTTTGATAAGTGACTCATGCACACATTTTCCATCCAAATTACACAAAATTGTTCATTTATGATACACTTTGTTAGTAGCTTGTATCTGCGATTGTTGATCAGTTAGTACACTGTAAGAAAAATTAAAAAGATTTTTCAGGATATTATCCAGCATTATAACCCTGTAAACACGATGCGTAATTCTTTCATATTAACGTAGTAGATTGTCCCTACTTTTACACACTTTTCTTAAGAGTGTAGCATACTATCTACTAACTAACACACTGATTAAAGCATAATTGATGAGAATGTGTAGTATTACTGGTTTACTAGCTATTAAAAAAACTTCAATTGTAATCATTCAAACATGTGTAAGTGTTCAATAATTCTATGTATTTAAAAAAATACAGTTTTTTATATTATATTACAAACAAATCTAATTTACCATATATATAAAATATGTGAGCCTGGAGCACAGAAGCAGTCATAAGCAGCACAGGTATATTTGTAGCAATACATTGTACATTGTATTATTTTATTCCAAAAATCATTAGGATATTAAATAAAGATTTTGTTGCAAAAAAGCAAAAGTTAAATGCATAATTTGCAGTAATATTTTAAATTCAGCTTTTAAATTCAGTTGAGGGTAAATTAGATACCAGTTTGCATATGTGACCCTGGACAACAAAACCAGTCTTAAGTGTAAATTTTTCAAATTTTTCAAATTTTTGAATAAATAAGCTTTCCATTGATGTATGAGTTGTTAGGATCGGACAATATTTGGCTGAGATACATCTATTTGAAAATCTGGAATCTGAGGGTGCAAAAAAATCTAAATATTGAGAAAATTGTCTTTAAAGTTGTTCAGATGAAGTTCTTAGCAATGCATATTACTAATCAAAAATGAAATTTTTATACATTTACGGTAAGAAATCTACTAAATATCTTCATGGAACATGATCTTTACTTAATATCCTAATGATTTGTGGCATAAAAGAAAAATTGATCATTTTGACGCATACAGTGTATTTTTGGTTATTGCTACAAATATACCCCAGCGACTTAAGACTGGTTTTGTGCTCCAGGGTCACATATAAGCAAAATCACAGTACTGAAGACACAGAGGTAATGATTTTGAAACATCTGGACAAGCCTAAAACTATACCTCAGGCTCAGTAAAAAACGTTGCTTTTTACTCTTTATACTGACGATTGTAAAACTGATATCGAAAATACATACAGTTGAGGTCAAAAGTTTACACCCCCCTTTCAGAATTTGCTAAATTATTTTACCAAAATAAGAGGGATCATAGAAAATGCATGTTATTGTTTATTTAGTACTGACCTGAATAAGATATTTCACATAAAAGATGTTTACATATATAGTCCACAAGAGAAAATAATAATTTATAAAAATGACCCCGTTCAAAAGTTTACATCCCCTTGATTCTTAATACTGTGTTGTTAGCTGAATGATCCACAGCTGTGTGTTTTTGTTTAGTGATAGTTGTTTATGAGTCCCTTGTTTGTCCTGAACAGTTAAACTGCCTGCTGTTCTTCAGAAAAATCCCTCAGCTCACACAAATTATTTGGTTTTCCAGCATTTTTGTGTTATTTGAACCCATTCCAACAATGTCTGTATGATTTTGAGATCCATCTTTTCACACTGAGAACAACTGAGGGACTCATACGCAACTATTACAGAAGGTTCAAACACTCACCGATGCTCCAGAAGGAAAAACCATGCATTAAGAGACGGGGGTGAAAACTTTTGAACAGAATGGAGATGTGTAAATTTTTCTTATTTTGCTTAAATAAAAACTAAATTTTTTCATTTAGTACTGCCCTTCAGAGGCTACAGAAGATAGTTACATGTTTCCCAGAACACAAAGTTAAATTTACCCTGATCTTCAAATTCAAAAAGTTTTCACCCCCCGGCTCTTAATGCATGGTTTTTCCTTCTGGAGCAATAAGCTCTTGCAGAATAAGACATTAATAAAGTATGTGCTTTTTAAGTAATAATAAACAGCCAATATCCCAGTAATATTAATGCTAATAACCAACTAGTTAATAGTGAGAATTGGACACTAAAGTGTTACCAATATTCTTATTAACTCACCAAAGTGAGAAGGGTACATAAAAATCATGCATTTTAAGGTTAGACTTTAAAATTTGATGTTAAATCCACTATTGTATATATATGTTCCACAGTCTATACACAGTATTAAGTTAAATTACATAAGAAGTAACTGTAATTAAATTACAGACAAAATAAGAGCAATCCCTTACTTTACTTTTTCAAGGGAAAAGTAATTAAATTACAGTAACTAGTTACACCCAACACTGCTCCTTAGTATGTTTCCTGCGGTATTCTGTTGATTTTATTTGTTTGTTGATTTTGTGAGAGAGTGAAAATGGTCATTAAGAAATAAAAAGCTGACTGGTTTTCTGTGTTGTGTGCTGTCACCGGAAGGCGGTGGAGGAGCTGAACCGGACGGAGCTGAGCGGCAGAAGGGTGTTTGTGGGCCGCGCTCAGAAGAGAAGAGAGCGTCAGGCCGAGCTGAAGCGACGCTTTGAGCAGATCCAGCAGGAGCGCATCATGCGCTGTCAGGTATCAGATACTCTGTGTTTATTACTCATGCACTTCAATACTCAGAACTACAGAGGTGAGGTCAGATGAGTCAAATTTCACTAGGAGCAAGTCCAGTGTCAATAGTGTAGGACTTTAAATCCAAGCAGCTTTCTGCTGGTCGACGCGGTGAACCCGATGCCAAATCTGCATTTGGAAAGCTTTGGCCCTCATGCGAAATTTCCAAATGCATTGATTCCTATTGAAATGACTGGAATTTGCCAAACAATGGTAAATGTGACCACACTTCAACATACAGGGCTATAGGATTTTTCACTACACGGTTATCGTGGCACAAACATTAACATATGGAAATCTTGAACAGTAAAAATAAATAAATAAACCATGTTATCAGTAAAATTAATCTTTATATGTGACCCAGGACTACAAAACCAGTCATAAGGGTCAATTTTTCGAAATTGAGATTAATAAATAAGCTTTCCATTGATGTATGGTTAGGATAGGACAATATATGGCTGAAAATCTGGAATCTGAGGGTGCAAAAAATCTGAATATTGAGAAAATCGCCTTTAAAGTTGCCCAAATGAAGATCTTAGCAATGCATATTACTAATCAAAAATGAAGTTTTGATATATTTACGGTAGAAAATTTACAAAATATCTTCATGGAACATAAAAGGGAGCTCATTTATTGGATAATATTTCTCAGTTTAAACATTTGTTATGTTCTCTATGTTCTATTGTGAATAAAATATTGGCTCGTGTGATTTGAAAGTCTTTTAGTTTTCATTTTACTCAAATTTAAAAACTTCCCAACATTTCTGGAATTCGGGTTATATATATATATATATATATATATATATATATATATTGCCAAAGTTATTGTTATAGTCATTGCTTAAGTTATAGTCAACTTTATTAAAGTTATAATAAGTTATTGCAATAGTTATCGCTATGGTTATTGTTATAGTTAGCCCTATTATTGCTGAAGTTATCAGTGTAATTACCATTATTGCTATAGTTGTGGTTATTGTTATAGTTATTGCTGAAGTTATTGTTATGGTTTCTGTTAGTTATCATGTTATAGTTATCATTAAAGTTATTGTTATCACTTTAGTTATTGTTATATTTATCGCAAAAGTAGTTAGTTAGTGTTTTAGTTATCATTATGGTTATTGTTATAGTTAGAGCTACTGTTGTAGTTATCACTGAAGTTATTGTTATCATTATTGTTAGTTCTCAAATTAGTTATAGTTTTTGTTATAGTTATTATTATTATCGTTATAGTTATTGTTATAGTTATCATTATAGTTTGTTATATTTATTATGAAAGTTATTGTTATAGTTATTGCTTAAGTTATAGTTATCTTTATTATAGTTATTATATTGCTATAGTTATCATTATGGTTATTGTTATACTTAGCACTATTGTTATAGTTATCGCTGAAGTTATAGTTATAATTATCATTATTGTTATAGTTATGGTTATTGTTATAGTTATCACTGAATTTATTGTTAGTTATCGTATTTTATTTCTTATAGTTATCATTACAGTTATTGTTATCGCTGAAGTCGTTTTAGTTATTGTTATATTTATCGCTGAAGTTATTGTTTATCATTATGGCTATTGTTTTAGTTATCGGTAAATTTGGTATAGTGGTATAGTTATTGCTATTGTTATAGTTATCATTACAGTTATTGTTATCGCTGAAGTTGATTTAGTCATTTTGATATTCATCGCTAAAGTTATTGTTATAGTTATCGCTGAAGTTATTGTTAGTTATCGTCATGGTTATTGGTTTAGTTATCGGTTTAGTGGTATACTTATTGTTATAGTTATTGCTATTGTTATAGTTACCAATATAGTTGTTGTTATCATTATTGTTGTAGTTATGATTATTGTTATAGTTATCACTGAAATTATTGTTAGTTATCGTATTATATTTGTTATAGTTATCATTACACTTATTGTTATCGCCGAAGTTGTTTTAGCTATTGCTATATTTATCGTTAAAGTTATTGTTATAGTTTTCGCTGAAGTTATTGTTAGTCATCATTAAGGTTATTGTTTTAGTTATTGATATAGTGGTATACTTATTGTTATAGTTATTGCTATTGTTATAGTTATCGTTATAGTTGTTGTTATCATTATAGTTACTTTTATAGTTATTACAGTTATCGTTATAGTTTTTGTGTGTGTTATATTAATTGTTATAGTTACCACTTTAGTTATATTGAAAGTTATCCTTGTAGTTACTGTTATAGTTATCATTGTAGTTATCGTTCTTGTGAATGTGTTTTGATCGTCCTGACAGGGCGTGAATCTGTACGTGAAGAATCTGAGTGACAGCGTGGACAGCGAATGGCTGCTCAGAGAGTTCTCTCCGTACGGGAACATCACCAGCGCTAAGGTAGTAATGAGTCTGTATTTATTTATTTGTAACCCAGTAAATGCGAAGATCCATAGGGTTTTCCGTTCAGGTGATGACAGACGGCGGCCGCAGCCGAGGCTTCGGATTCGTCTGCTTCTCGTCTCCTGAAGAAGCCACCAGAGCCATCACTGAGATGAACTGTCGCATCATTGACTCCAAGCCCATATACGTGGCTCTGGCCCAGAGGAAGAAGGAGCGCCAGGCTCTGCTCATCCACCAACACATGATGAGACGCCAGCAGCAGGTCCAGATTCACAGCACACTCTCTGATCATCCACACACTGACACAGAGAAACACAGGTGACGAGCTGTGTTATTACTTCACAGGTGCAGGATCTCTCTTCATACAGCATCACCCAGCCTCAGCACAGATCTCACTGCATCAGTCCTCAGGGTGAGCGGAGCTACTTAAAGGGACAGTTCACTCCAAAATGCTTTGGTTAATTGTCAAAACACAAATGAAAATGTTTTTAATGAAACCAGAGAGATTACTGTCCCTCCTTTCAAAGTCCAGGTAACCAAAACTAAAAAAATATAACGCGAATCCATATGAATTGAAGATGAACCAAAGTTATACTGGTTTTGAATAACAGAAGAGTGATTAAATGATGACACAATTGTCATTTTTGAGTGAAGTATCACTTTAAATAATAGAGATGTTTCATTTCTTTAATTCATAAAAATTTCAATTAAATAAACAAATGATTTCTAAAAACAAACAATAAAAATAAAACACAAATTAATCAAATCATAAAAATGCCAAATTTAATTAATAATTTTAAAATGAAATCAATCAATAAAACATATAATAAAATTAATCAAATAATAAAAATGTCAAAGTAACATTAATTAATTTGAAATAAAAACAATCAAAATAAAACACTAAAATTTAACTAAATAAAACATACAAAATTTAATCATACAAACATGAAATTAAAAACATACTAAAAATTAAATGAGAATAAATAAATAGTTTAAGTAAAAACAATGAAAACACTAAAATTCATAAAATGAAATTAAAATAAATAATTTTAAAAAGTCAAAATAAAATGCATACTAAAATTAAATCGTAAAAATTTGAAATGAAAATATTTTTTTTAAATAAAGTCAAAATAAAACATACTAAAAGTAATAAAATCATGAAAATGTGAAATTAAAATAAATCATTTTAAAATTAAAAGTTAAAATATACTGAAAGTTTATTAAATTTTAAAAATGTGAAATTTAAATAAATAATAAAAAATAAAAAAAGGTCAAAATAAAACATACTTTAAAAAAAGGCTGTGATGTGTCATCATTTTTTATCATCCCTCTCTTGCAGTGAATCACAGTCTCTGGTCACCTGTGAGCGCAGCACCGCAGCACATCTACGCTCCTGAAGTTCACAATCATCACGAGTTCACAAGTGAACCGCAGCAGCAATGGGCTGTTCAACAGGTGCACGTCTCTCACAGATCACTTACTAGCTATGTTTCCATCCAAAGATTCGAATTTAACCTATGCACAAAACTGAAATGTCGCATAAAACATTTGCGAATAAAGCACAGTTACCATTCAACAGCTTAAAGAGAACAAAATCGTCACTTTCTGATAAACTGGCACTAGTTAAGTATCACCAAGAAATGTAGGAGAAGCCACTTAATATAATAATTTTCATATAGGATAATTTACTTGCGCCAGACGAAACACAATAAATGCTGTCATTGCTTTCGGAGGCGGATGCTGCTACTTTGATGACAGACTTTGCTCGGGCGTTTCAGAGCGACCATAACAACATATAGATGCTGTGAACGAGATCGGTCAATTTATCCCATCCCATCGTGCAAAGTCACATGATTTTTTGATGCACATGGTGGAATTTATTCGGTAAATGTGTTTTTATTGTAGTTTATGTGCATTTTAAAAAATGTATCCTACTCAGTTGTGCGTAGTTTTTATGCGCATTTTTTTTAATTCATGCGTATCTTGCCGTTTCCTTCCAATGTTTTTTTTTTAATGCGATATTCCAAACGCGCATAAAAATAGGTGGATGGGAACATACGGACTAAAGCCCTCTTCACACCAAAAATAATAACTATAAAGTAGTGCTGTCAAACGATTAATCGCAATTAATCGCATCCAAAATAAAAGTTTTTGTTTACATAATATGTGTGTGTACTGTATATATTTATTATGTGTATATATAGAGACACACACATACAGCAAAATTTTTTGCAAATATTTACATGTATTTACGTTTATATTTATATTCAAATAATTTATATTATATATAAATATATTTAATATATAAACATAAAATTTTTCTTAAATATATACATGCATGTATGTGTATTTATATACATAATAAATATACACAGTACACACACATAATTTTTTATTTTGGATGCGATTAATCACGATTAATCATTTGACGACACTACTATAAAGATAACGATATTAGCGTCCACACCAGCGAACGATATCGTCTGTTTATTCTAAGCGCACATTCGTCTGCCGCTTTAAATTCTCCAGCTTGTTATAGCAGGATTGATTCTGATTGGCTGTCAATGTTTGTATTGTTCATTGAAAAAATCGTTCTGGAAGTGATTCCAACGATATCGTTTCTCTGTGCCTTTATCGTTATAGCTGTGGTGTGGACTCTGCTATTCTTTAATACTGAGAACGATTTTTTTTAGTGCTTGGTGTGAACGGGCCTTAACAGCTGCTGATTTATTACTGTATACCTGTGGATTCTTGTATGTGTGTGCACTGTGTAATAGTTATTATATATCATAACGGTTTGGTGTGGTTTCTTGTGCATGTTCAGGTCCAGGAGACTCTGAGCTCATCCAGCTCAGCAGAAAACCAGAAGCAGATGCTGGGCAAGTTCACTCCTGTATTATTGTGTCCGGTTGATCCTGTCAAGCTCTCGTCTGATGTAGTTTGATCCCGCAGGTCTCAGTCTCTTCCCGCTGGTGCAGGACACAGTCGGGCCGCTGGCGAATCAGATCACGGAGATGCTGCTGGAGACGGATGAGTCTGAGCTTCGGCAGCTGCTGCGCTGCCATCAGTCTCTGTGCATCAAGGTCCGTTCCTGCTGATTTAGCTTCGGTTGCTTTTAGGGATGCACAATATTATCGGAGCGTTATCGGATAATCGGCCGATAATGGCTTTAAATGTAAATATCGGCACTGGCCAGATATGAAAAATTATGCCGATATGCCTTGCCGATAAGAGGATTAAAGGGATAGTTCACCCAAAAATTTTAATTCTGTCAGTAATTACTAACCCTCATGTCGTTCCAAACCCGTAAGACCTTCGTTCATCTTCGGAAAATACATTAAGATATTTTTGATGCATTCCGAGAGCTCTGACCCTCTCATAGATAGCAAGGATACTAACATGATCAAGGTCCAATTAAAATAATCCATGTGAAATCAGGGGTTCAACCGTAATTTTACAAAGCTACGAGAATACTTTTTGTGCGCAAAGAAAACGAAAATAACGAATTTATTCAACAATTCGTCTCCTCCGCGTCACTCTATAGCGCCATTCTGTCTATGGAGGGTCAGAGAGCTCTTGGAATGCATCAAAAATATCTTAATTTGATGTTCTGAAGATGAACGAAGGTCTTACGGGTTTGAAACGACATGAGGGTTAGTAATTAATGACAGAATTTAAATTTTTGGGTGAACTATCCCTTTAACTCACATGTGCTCAGGTTGTGATAGTGATAAGGTCACGTCAGCAGTGTGAATGATGATTAGATTTACTGATTTGGATCTCTGCATTTAATTTGAGAATGCATGTCCAGAACGACGCGTCTGGTGTGTGTGAGAGTCAACAGTTTCTAGCCCTTGCAGTAAAGCATTTTATTTACTTAAAATGGGGGCGCTGTTGGCCTACTTGTAATAAAATGTAAAATACACAAATATCATTAAGATACTTGTGTTTCTGAATAAATAAAGCAGTATCGCAGTATTTACATGAATAAAAATCACAAACATGACACTTGTGGATTATACAAATGGATTATGAAAACTTAAACATAAGGAGCTCTAAAAGATTTTTAGAATTTTTACAGCTCTTCTGCTTTAGACCATCTATTAATGTTAAAACCACAAATAAAATGTTAAAGTTTCAACCGCATCTGTCTGAGAGAAAAAAAAAAAACACAGCAGAGATTGATTTAAATTTTTAGTTATTTTCAAGGTTTTCAGTGTACTCTCATTAAAAAAAGAACTTTAATAAAGTGTATTACTCCTAACAAATACGTTGTTCATCAAAACTAACCAAAATTTAAAATTATTTGTTTATAATTTCCACACGGGAGAGACTTGGTGTTGTTTCAAAACAAAGGGAAATATATATCGGTATCGGCATCGGCCAAAATTATTTGGAAAATATCGGATATCGGCAAAAATCTAATATCATGCATCCCTAGTTGCTTCAATGTGTGATTTGTTTCTGAAGTGTGTGTGTGTGTGTGTGTGTGTTCAGGTGAATGAAGCGCTTGCTGTTCTTCAGTCTCATCAGCCGATGGAAGCGGCTCAGATATCGTTTAGCAGCTCTGCTATTCAAGCCATCTGAGACACAGATATCAATGACCACACACAGATTGAACAATTATAAAAATTTATATTCATTTGATTTTTAAAAAATTATTTTAATGACTTTAATAATTCAGTGTCTATTAAAAATATTGTTGTGATAAATAAACATGTTTGCAAATATGTATTTTTTTTCTGGTTTGCTTTTTGCGAGGCATTTTTATTCTAATTTTTTTGTTTTGTTTTTATTTTTAAATCGCAATGCATACTTCATTTTCCACATTAAAGTTAAGTCGAGGCAGATGTAACTTTTGCAATAAAAAGCTATTGTCACTAAATCCAAACAGGTTACTAGGTACTACTATTAGTGTAATTAATTTAATTAACTTTATTGCCAGGATTGTGTGTACATACAATATTGCCAAACCATTAAAACACAAAAATGCAAATAATGCATAAATACAATACAATACATTTTTATGCTTTTTGTTTCAAAGAAATTTATCATAGTTTACTTCCATAACAGTGAAAGTAAATCCACTAAAAAAATAATAATAATAATAATTAATATGGGTTGTTTCCAAAGTCAATGAGTAATTGGAGAATAAAATAAGAGTGTTCTGTCTTTTTTTTTTTTTTTTTTAAATACATGAGTCTACTGTATGACAAGTGACACATAATCCGGATTATGAATATAGTGTAAGTATAGCAAGAAATCAGAAACACTAACTTATTGCAGATCATAGTCGAACTGTATTTTTACGAAAGAAAAATTAGATGAACATATGGAAGCTTGTTTTTGCCATGGGATAAAAAATTATTGCGGCTTTTAATCTCACAAATCTGTCTTCTTTTCTAGCAATTTCTGATTTTTTTTCCGCAGAATTGCGATTTTATAGCTATAAATTCTGAGTTTATATCTCACAAATGCAAGGAAAAATTTGCAAATATATTTGTTTATTTATTTATTTCTCGTGGTGGAAACAGTTTTTCATGTTAACAAGGAGGAGGCAAGACGCACATAGATCTAGTAGTACATTGATATGACATTTACTGCAATTGGCAGACAGTTTTATCCAGTTATTTGACCGTCATACAGTCCAGTCCATTACCTTGATGTTCGCCTTTTATCTTTTGAGTTGCTCGCGCTACTCTTATTCTGCTCTTACGTAAAAATATAAAATATAAACCTTACGCAACATCTGGCGAGGACTGTAAATGAAAAAGAATTTAACAAAGTAATTAAGGCTATTCCCAGTGGCATAATCATTTTAACCAAATTCTCAGATGTAAATATCAATAACACAACCCTACAAAATCCCCAACTTTTGGAAATGGTCTCTCCTTTTTTTGACAAACATTTTAAAAACAGTTTGATAAGAAACCAAGATCCAGTTCTCCATGTAAATCCAAATGGCTTAAACCTCATTGGCATAGCGTTTGGACATGACCATACAAATATATTATTTCTAATAAAAAGAAGTACTTTACACAAAATTATTCACAGATGTTATCCTGTAAATGCAGCCGTTAGCAGATATATTCATAGTGTTTGTGATAAATGTACCTTTTGTACCTCACTGCCCTAGGTATAGCACTTTTTTGTCCTGTTTTTTTTTTTTTTTTTGTTTTCATATATTATTTTCATTTTATGTTTTGTTGTTGTTATTCTGTCTTACATGCTTTAAACTGTACGACATTGCTTTATATCTGCCTTGTATTTTTTGTCTTGTACTTATGGAACTAAAAAAATAATTTAAAAAAACATCCGGCGAGGACGTCTTCTTCTTCCGCTTCTCTCAGTGTTGCCAAGTGAGCTACTTTAACACTGTTTCCGCGGGTTAAAGCGACTCCAATAACGTGATATTTAGCATCTGGAATGAGAGTTTTATCAGGGGAACTATTCCAAAACACGTGTATTATATCCCACGGAACGCGATTTTTACCGTGGGACCCCTCGAAACGCGATTGGGCCAGTTTTGAGTTGCAATTAAGCGGGTTTTTTTGTGAAAACCTGGCAACCCTGTCCCTACCTCGTGCGGCGCGAGAGACCGCCTGTGACTTGACACACATCTTATATATAAAAATAATAATTAAAAAAAAATCACAAATCAGAAAAAATACTTTTATTACCGAATACCTCGGTGAAGCAGGATCCAGTGCTGCTAAATTTAGCAACTTTTCAGACTACCCCCTTTTTCTTCCAAAAGCACCTAACAACAAATTTAGCGATTTTTTTACATTTATTTGGCAACTTTTAGCAGCTTTTGATGAGTGACTCAGACAATAAAAAGGCACACATTTTCCATCTAAATTACACAAAAAGAGGAAAACCAAAGATGCCACACATTACATGAATTGAGTTAGCTGCTGTTTGCAATTGCTTAATAATAATAATTGAATAATTATTCATTTATGATACACTTTGTTAGTAGCTTGTACCTGTGATTGTTGATCAATTAGTACACTGTAAGAAAAATGGAAAAGATAGGCTACTAGTAATTTTCCAGGACATCATCCATTATCCAGCATTATAACCCTGTAACCCGAAAACACAATGCGTAAATTAAAATGCAGGTAAAAAACCAATACGGAAAATTCTTTCATATTAACGTAGTAGATTGTGCCCTACTTTTACACACTTTTCTTAAGAGTGTAGCATACGAACTAACTACTAACTAACACACTGATTAAAGCATAATTGATGAGAATGTGTAGTATTACTGGTTTACTAGCTATTAAAAAAACTTCAATTGTAATCATTCAAAAATGTGTTCAATAATTCAATGTATTTAAAATACAGTTATTTATATTTTTATATTATATTATGCATATTATTTTACAAAGAAATCCAAAATAACAAATATAAAATATTTTTTAGCTGAGATTTGATGTTGTGACACAATTTTGCGTCGTGATTACGTAATGACGTAAACGCGCAACGACATCAAAACTGCATTAAGCAACTTTTAGCAACAAACTGACCTTCCTTTAGCAACTTTCAGAGCGTTCTGATGAGGGGGTTAAAAACAGGACAGAAAATAGCCTATTACTTCTAAATTATGATGTTTTTTGATGTAAAACTCTTGATAACATTGTAAGTGGACCTCAGAGAACAGGACAAATTTAAAAAAACAAAGGCAGTTCATGACCCCTTTAAGGTAATAAATTAATAATTAATATCACATTTGCATGTTCAGGGTTCTCTGATGTTGTTGAAGGGTCACATGACGTGCAGGTAAACAAATTATATATATACAGTGGAGCTTCTTCAACCCATAAGACTTTGGTTCATCTTCAAAACACAAATTAAGATGTTTTTAGTGAAAACTGAGAAGTTTCTATTGAAACAGAGGAGAGTGTTGGAAACTTTTCCTCGTCGAAGCAGAGACCAGGAGACGTTGGGATATCTTTCATACAGAAGTTACTCTTTATTGAGAACTCGCTGTGCGTCGCTGCAGTCATCCAAGTCTGACTAAAGCAGTGATACATTGTAGTTTGTATACATTTAAAGGACAGTGCTTAGGAATGGAGACAAAGCACCTGGGTGACGACCTTAAACAAAGCATGCAAATGAAGTATTCAGGTATAGCAACCTGCCCCATTTAACCACTCCTAATCCAATCAGCATAACTGCCCAAAGATTGGGGCCGGGGCAGCTAGAGCCATTACAAACAAAAGGCAAGAGTCTCCGTCGTCTGGCTCATTTGACTTACAATAAGAGAACAGGAACTGACAACCTCTTGCTACAAACTTTGTTTAACAGGATCGTTCATCTGATGTCATCATCTTCACCATAAATGCTAAATACAATGTATATAACTTCTTCAGTTTGTATACTGTTACACTGGAACCTAGATTTAACATTTTATAAATTTGTAATCCAACAAGAGTAAGTAAAAAACGTATCTCTTTTCTCAGGCCTATTTATAATTGTTGCATATGTTGGTCTTAGTGAGTTAAATTCTTATTTTTGATTTATTCGGTTTAATGGGTTAAATTGTTGATTTATTTTTTAAAACATTTTTTTTTATTTTTATCATTGTATTGTGTTACTGTGAAGCACCTCGGTCAGCATTAATGTGGTTAAAAGGTGCTATATAAATAAAAATGCCTTGACATAAAAACAATCAAAATAAAAAAGCTTAATGTAAATAAAATTAAAAATATAAATTAAAACAATTGAAATAAAACTTACTAAAAATTAAATCATAGAAATATAAAATTAAAATAAATAATTTATAATAAAACTAGTGAGAATAAAACACCAAATAAATTAAATATTAACAATTATATAATTCAAATAAATAATTTGAACATAAAATGTCAAAATAACACAAAAAATGTGAGATTAAAATAATTTTTTTAATGAAGTAAAAATAAAACGCACTAAATTGAATAATTTTCATTTTAAAATGAAAAGTCAAAATAAAAAAGCATACTAAAATTAAACAATAAAAATGTGATGTTAAATCATTTTAAAATATAACATCAAAAAACTCTCAAATTAATTATATAATCACAATGTGAAATTAAAATCATTTTAAAATCAAAAAATCAAAAGAAAGCTGCTAAAATGAATTAAAACACAGTGTCTGTGATGTGTCATCTGGAGCTCGTGATAGAGTTGTTTATGATCTCTCTTCACAGTGAATCAGTCTCTGGCCGACCGTAACGACCGCAGCACATCTACGCTCCTGAAGTTCACGTCTCTCACAGATCACTCACTAACAGCTGCTGATTTATTACCGTAGACCTGTGGATTCTTGTATGTGTGTGCGCTGTGTAATAGTCATTATATATCATAACGGTTTGGTGTGGTTTCTTGTGCATGTTCTCGTCCAGGAGACTCATCCGTGTCCAGCTCAGCAGAAAACCAGAAGCAGATGCTGGGCAAGTTCACTCCTGTATTGTGTCCGGTTGATCCTGTCAAGCTAAAGTCAAGACGGAGTCCCTTTCGAGGAGTCTGTTCACTCTGTGGCCATGTTTGCAACGCCTCCAAGCAGCTCAAACAAGACCAAGTCCTATCTAAATGAATGGGAGGATCCTGAAATCTCAAAAACTGTCACAATTAAATTGCATATTTCAAATCCGCAACAGAATCTGAAATGAACTGCCCCATGAATGTCGTTTCTTATGCTCAAATTGTGCTAAAAAAGCATTGGCTGCTCTAGCCTCAGGTTTCTATAGGAACCGATGCTTATAACAGCGATGCAATGATTTTACCAATCAGCGATTGGCTCTTTTATTTAAATTTTATTATCTCATTTTATTGGCTCGTTTCAGTTAAAGCTGTGTCAGCTGAGAGCATGAAGTGTGAATTTCACACTTGTTTTTTTCGGTTATCTAAGTGCATCATCTGGGTATTTAAAGTGCTCTTTTTCTTTTGGAATAGTGTGTACTACAAAATGTCATGGAATAGTGCATAAGTACACAATTTGGGACGCACCTACAGATATCAATGACCACACAGATTTAATCATTAAAAAAAAAAAAAAAAATTATATGCATTAAAATAATAATAATGCAATGTCTATTAAAAAATATTGTTCTGCAACAATAAATAAAATACATGAATGTGTTTGCAAATGTTTTTCCTTCTGTTTTGCATATTTTAATGTTTTAATTTGTTTAATATCACAATGCCACACTTCATTTTCCACATTAAAGTACAATATTGCAATATATATAGGAAACAAATAACGACCAGAAAATGTAGTATGAGCATACTGTCTTATTTAGAATCAATACTGTAATGCATGTCACTTTAGATGATAAGTGATGTATGAAAAGGATTATGAATATAGTGTATTAGTAAGTACAGCCAAAAAATAAAAACATACCAAGAGAAATAAAGAGACTTAACTGATTGCAGATCATAATTGAGCTGTATTTTTATTAAAAGAAACCGAGAAAACTATGGAAGCTTTTTTCTGAAGGAAAAAAATATATATATATATATCTCGTAATTCTGTTTTCTCTCTCTCAGAATTGCGAGTATATATCTCCTATATTTTGAGTTATATCTAACATTTCTTTTTTTCTCTCTCTCAGAATTGAGTGATTATAGCCCTTTTAATGTTTATCACGTGGCGGAAACGGCCTTCTATCTTGTTGTGAATTGATATGAAATTTATTATATGAATGTTATGGCATTTAGCAGCCCAGTTCATATATGACCTTCATGCAAACCAATCCATGACCTTTACGTTCACTCTTATATTTTTCCGTGAATCGCGCTACTCTTATTCTATCAGCCCGCGGACTCTTATTCTGCTCTTACGTAAAAATATAAAGGAACCTCACGCAACATCCGCCGAGGACGCCTTCTTATCAGAGTCGTACTTCCGCTTCTCTCCCCCTAACTTCTGCGGTGCGAGAGAGAGCGCGTGTGCCTGAGAGCCTCGGCACACATCTTATATAAAAAATCAAAAATACAAAAAAAAATTCACAAAACAGAAAAAATACCAACAAAAATTCTACTTTTAGTACCGAATACCTCGGTGAAGCAGGATTCCGCGGACAGATTTGAGGAGTTTAATCGCAGGGCAGCACCGCAGTAGGCCTGAGGAGATTTTAATCATCGATACCGCCAAAACATCGACGCCAAATCGGTACCGAACGCGTTTTAATTCGTCTTTGAGTCTGTTCTTTAAGAGTATTTGAGCGTGTAAGCGTCTTCGAGGAGGAAAGCGAGCAGTTTTGATCTCGTCCGTTCGCGTGTGTTCAATCAGGTCCGCGTTTCAAGCTCTTCGCTTTTCTGTGTGAAAATGAACCCCAGCGCGCCGAGTTACCCGATGGCTTCTCTGTATGTGGGGGATCTGCACCAGGATGTGACCGAGGCCATGCTGTACGAGAAGTTCAGTCCAGCCGGGCCCATCCTCTCCATCCGGGTGTGCAGGGACATGATGACCCGCCGCTCGCTCGGTTACGCCTACGTCAACTTCCAGCAGCCCGCCGACGGTGAGCACCGCTCGATCTCATCCTACTCCAAATATTTCAGCTTTTAAATACAGGAAAACTAAAATATTTGTTGTTTAATAGATGAATTTTATATGTATGTGTATGTAGTTTTTTATTTTTAGAAATGTAGTTTTATACTTGTTTTAAATTGTGTATTTTATGTTCTAAATTTAGTTTATGTACTTTATATAATTTTGTTTATATTCGACAATTTTTTATATATTTTATATAGAATATATTTTCTATAATATCAATTATATAATTTATGTATTTTACATAATTTTGTTTATATAATTAACTTAATTTAATTACTCTTATATTACATTTGTATTTTAGATAATTTTATTATATGTATACATTAAAATATATAAATGGCTTCAGATTGTTATATATTTTTATGTATATTGTATATTTGTATATTTTATATTTAAGATGTTTTAATTATATAAGTGAATTTTATATTTGATAGTTTTATATATTTTATAAATAGTTTATAATTTATTTTATTTTGGATTTTAAGTTGTGTGTTCTATATTTAGTTTTGTGTATATGTATGTATGTATATATATATATATATATATATATATATATATAATTATTATTTTTTTTTAATTTGCAATATTTATATAAATGGCTTCAGATTGTTATATATATATATATATATATATATATATATATATATATTTTTTTATAATCTATATTTTTATTTGTATATAAGATGTTTTTTTTTAAATTGTGTAAGATAGTATATTTTATATACACAGATGTTTTATTTTTATATAAATTTTGCATGTATTGCCAAGTATGGCACTTCCAATCTCATTACGCTCATGTTTTTATCTGTCTGTTTCAGCCGAGCGCGCCTTGGACACAATGAACTTTGACGTGATTAAGGGCCGGCCCGTCCGCATCATGTGGTCTCAGCGAGATCCGTCACTGCGCAAGAGCGGCGTGGGAAACATCTTCATCAAGAATCTGGACAAGTCCATCGACAACAAGGCCCTCTACGATACGTTCTCTGCTTTCGGCAACATTCTGTCCTGCAAGGTAAAAACCAGTGTTTGCAGTGAGATGCATGCATGTGTTTGTGCTCGTGCTCGTGCTCAGTGCTGCTGTTCTCTCTCTGAAGGTGGTTTGCGATGAGAATGGCTCTAAAGGATACGGCTTTGTTCACTTTGAGACCCATGAGGCCGCAGAAAGAGCCATTGAGAAAATGAATGGCATGTTGCTCAATGACCGCAAAGTGTAAGTGTTTATTTGAATTAACCGCATTGAACTAAACAGTTTGTTTTGGAGTGAAGCGTGCTAAATGTGTCTCAAACATCATGTACTGCATTATTTTATTTATTTTTTACATCTAAAACATTTCCCTTGGAAAATATTATGGTATTAAATTGAAAGATTTTATATAACTTTTTTTAAAGTGTTAAATTGTATTTATTATTATTACTTTGCCATGAATATACTATGGCGTTGATTAATTAAAAATGACAAATTCAGAATAATAAAGGTGACTTATTGCGTCTTAAAGATTCGTCGGTCGCTTCAAGTCTCGCAAGGAGCGTGAGGCTGAGATGGGCGCCCGCGCAAAAGAGTTCACAAACGTTTACATCAAGAACTTCGGAGAAGATATGGATGACGAGAAGCTGAGGGAAATTTTCAGCAAATATGGTGCGTGTTTTCTTTTCTTTTTCTTCAATGACTTTGGTCTTAGTTGAGTGTAATAGCCCTGCCTGCTAGTAGGTGTTTTGATCTTGTGGCGTGAATGCGATCTGATGTGTTTGTCTGTGGTTGCAGGTCCAGCGCTGAGCATCCGCGTCATGACCGACGACAGCGGCAAATCTAAAGGCTTTGGCTTCGTCAGCTTTGAGAGGCACGAGGACGCCCAGAGGGTGAGCAGCGGCGTGTTGAGCCTCTTTATGGTTTTGTAACGGTCACTGCAGTGGTGTTGTATCCTGACGTGTTTCTTCTGGTCGTCAGGCCGTGGATGAGATGAATGGAAAAGAGCTAAACGGGAAGCAGGTGTATGTGGGGCGCGCTCAGAAGAAGGGAGAGCGCCAGACGGAGCTCAAGCGCAAGTTTGAGCAAATGAAGCAGGACCGCATGACTCGCTACCAGGTAACATGAGCTGTAGCTGATGTAGATGAGAGCGCTGAAGGGTTGTTGTCTGTCTGTATGTGAACTTTAATTTTTTTTTTTTTTCAACAGGGAGTCAATCTTTACGTGAAAAATCTGGACGACGGCCTCGATGACGAACGTCTGCGTAAAGAATTTGCACCATTTGGTACCATCACCAGCGCAAAGGTACGAACAAACTAGGGCTGAATGACAATATTGATTGTATCAATATCAATTCCTAAATTTTTTTAACCTATTTTATAAATTTTTTTCTTGTTGCATGATAAAAAATGTTACTAAACATTATTTGTATCACGCTTGCTATCCAATAATCGCAAAAAGCTTTGTGCTTCAGTACTTTAGAGTAATATAAAAATATAAAATAAATCTTGAATAAAAACAATGTCTTAATACTGCGAATGTTTGAATGTTTATATTTCAGCAACAAATTGAGAAAACATAAAAATGTTGTATGTGCAATTTAAATTATGCAATTAAATTTTTATTTGCATGTTTATTATAATTAAGAATAAATCTAATATGTATAGCATGTATAATTTATTACATATATTTATTATATAAAAATACCTCGAATTAAATAGCAGTTGGTTATAAATGATTATAAATTATGTAGATTCTACATTTTATCCTTTCATGTTCATATAGCAACAGGATGTTTATATAAAAATATTAATTATAAAAGTATGTACATTAATATATGATATTTGTGTAAATATTTAAAAGTAAATAGCAGTTGAATATATTAACGTACCATAGTGTTTCATATAAAAATCTGAAATTGTCTATAAAATAAAGTGTGATAAAATGAGGAATTGAATATAGTAGTTTAGACTAGACAGGGTTCCATGTATAGTTTACAGCATCAGTTGATAGTTTTTCTGATATCCAAACAAGTGAAGTGAGATCCCTCTCGAGCGTCTCTGTTGTTGGTTTTGTGCAGGTGATGATGGAAGGCGGCCGCAGCAAGGGCTTCGGCTTCGTCTGCTTCTCGTCTCCTGAAGAAGCCACTAAAGCTGTGACGGAGATGAACGGTCGTATCGTGGCCACCAAGCCGCTGTACGTAGCTCTGGCTCAGAGGAAGGAGGAGCGCCAGGCGCATCTCACCAGTCAGTACATGCAGAGGATGGCCAGCGTCAGAGCCGTGCCCAACCCCGTCCTCAACCCCTACCAGCCAGCGCCGCCCTCCGGATACTTCATGGCCGCTATTCCACAGGTCAGACACCGCTGTGCGATAATATCGTAGTTGTTGTTTTAGCGATGTGCAATTTGACTATCGAATATTTTGCAAAAACCATTTAAAACACACAGTGCATGCATTACGTGAAGTCTAGACTAGTTTATAACAAAACATTATTAATGCATTTATAATTGCAGGTTAAATGCATTCATGTCTTGCATTAAACAGTGTGTAATTACATCTAAATGCCACTTCAGACGCAGCTTCTGTGTTAATTTCATTTTCATTTCTCGAATGTCTTATTCTGACTAATGTAAGAATTTAACTCAAAAGTTGGACAAAAAATGGCTTTATAAAGGTAAAAATGCCCATAAAGTGTAAAAATCAGTTTAAACTTCTTGGAAAATATTAATTTCTATCGGTGTGAACTGAGCGTCACACAGAATATGAAGAATATCAATAACTTTAGGAGTCAGCTGTCTTGTTTACGGCGAAACTGAAACCAAGCCGTTCACAGAACACACATTTATCGCATTTTCTAGAGGGACATCTATCACCGTTGCACTCGCGTCTCAAGAGACCTGCATGTTTAGAAAGCATGTAAAAATTTAATTTAAACTTTTAATAAACATGTCTCGAGACTTGATGGCGTTTTTCCCATCCCACTGCATCTCATGCTTTTAAATAGAAAGTGCTCTTTGTGATTGGTTTTCAGTCCTTTGTATTAAACTATACATGCATACATGATGCTGTTTTGTTTCTAATTAAGCAGCTTAATTATTTTTTACATGGTTTATAAACATTAATTTAAACATTATGCACTTTTTTTTCAAAGATAGTCGTGTTATTTTATTGCTTTGAAGGAACGTGCATTAGTAATATTTATAGACAAGCCAAAAGCTTTTTTTCTCCCTAATTGAAATTATGCCTTTTAAATTGGAATATTGATATTTAAGTACAAAATTCGAATTTAGTTTTTCAGCCATTTTGACAGCCCTACTCCGAAGAACACTTGGGCTTAAATTGGCCTTCATAAAACCTGCAGTTTACATTAGTTGAGCTTTTTAGTTGGGAGTAACCGTGCATTAGCAGCAATCATGATGTGGTTTTTACTCATAACCGGGTGTTTCTCTGTGTGATTGACAGGCTCAGAATCGTGCTGCTTACTATCCCACCAGT
This sequence comes from Onychostoma macrolepis, assembly GCF_012432095.1. Lineage (NCBI taxonomy): Eukaryota > Metazoa > Chordata > Actinopteri > Cypriniformes > Cyprinidae > Onychostoma > Onychostoma macrolepis. The sequence goes on along the minus strand of NC_081170.1, from coordinate 1,512,044 downwards.
CAGCTCGCTCAGCTCCGCCCCAGTCCTCGCTGGGCCACTCAGGGTGTCCGCCCTCAGCGTGAGTCTCCGCCCACACACCCTTAGCCCCGCCCACACACCCTCCAGCACTCTTACACAGGCCACCAAAGCACTTCATTTCACTGCTCTGTTTCTCATCTCCGTTCCAGATTTCCAGGGCATGCCCAACGCTGTCAGGCCCTCGGCGCCCCGTCCACAGACCTTCGGCGCCATGCGTCCCACCTCCCAGGTCCCGCGGGTGATCGCGCCCCAGCGCATGGGTGAGCCATGAACCTCGCGCTAGACACACACAGCGAGTGTTTCTGCACAGTTCACTGATCCAGATTGTGCTCTGTGTTCCCGCAGCGTCTCAGGCCATGGGCCCTCGTCCCACCGCCGCAGGTGCAGCCACAGGAGCGGCTCAGGTGAGAGGAGTGCCACAGTACAAGTACGCACCTGGAGTCCGCAACCCACAGCAGCACATGCCCACTCAGCCGCAGGTGCCCATGCAACAGGTACTCGCTTTGTTTTTGCTGGAACTTTTCCTATTTACTCCCCCAAATTTCTGGTTCAGTTTTAATTTAGTTAACGAATCATTTTCGTCATTTTGACTTTTTTTTTTTTTTTTTCACCGAAAACGAGACTATAGCGAAATAAAAACTCGTAAAAATGAAATTTGTCTTAAATCTCATTTTGTTAAATCGCATCGTGAGTTGAGTGACTCGTTACATCCCTAATAAAAAGTTTGCATAACTTTTGCACCTTGCATAGCTTTTAACACTGTGCATATTGCAAAATATTAACTTTATACATAAAGTTAGAGGTATTCAATTACAGTGCATACAGTGCACTCATGTAAAGTGATTTATATACTATATATGGAAGTTCTTTTTAAACATTTTACTCATTTAATTTCCACAGTGTTTATTTAAACTGTGTATTTTATTTGACATCAAGGTGTTTGCTGTGCCTCCAGTCTTTCTTCATTTTGCTAATAAACTTTCATTTATTTGGTTCCACAGTGTTTACTTATTTTCAGTTTTGTATACCTATTTAATATGCCTATTTATTTTTATATTAGGCATAGCCTATAGCATGGTGGATTTTTATTACTATTTATTTTTGTCACAAAATATAACTTATCCAGCTCTTTATATAAAGCTGGATATATAACTCTGCAACTTTATTGCATGCATAAAGCAATGTTTAATACTATGTGGCAAATCTCAACTGCTTGATTATGATGTTGCAAGATGTAACCGTTATTGTCCAGCTCTAATCTGATAAATGTGACTTTGAAGATATTAAGATATTCTAAACATTAACATCATGATTTACTGTCAAGCTGCTCTGAAACGACGTGCAAGTGCTTTCGTCGCAGGCGAACGTCACAGTGCATGTTTGCTTGTGTATCTTGCACAAAAAGTGTTTCTGAACGTTTATATATTTGTCTCCCATTCAGCCTGCTGTCCACGTTCAGGGTCAGGAGCCTCTGACGGCGTCCATGTTGGCTGCCGCCCCTCCTCAAGAACAGAAGCAGATGCTGGGTGAGTTTATTCTCTCGTTCCTCTTTTGCTTTTTTTCACGTATTAGAATGTGTCCCGTTTTATTTTTTCTGAGCAATAAGTCATCATACGTTCTTACCGTGATTTACAGAAGACACCCACTGAAATACCATTCATTGCAAGAATAGTTCATATACCAAAACATCTCGTCAAGCATATTTAGAATCATTAGATGTCATTAAACGTCTATTTAAGGATCACAGTGCAGCCCTAAAAATACAAATTGTCATTTTAAATCTTTACCAATCTTCATTATTATCCTTTAAACCACTAGCTTCTACTCATTTGTCAGGATTATGTTTTTAATCATTTAAAATATATAGTTCTGTATAATACACTTTCTTATTTAGTTGGTATAGGTCAGAATAGGTATGTAGTTTCATTTTTGACACTTTAGTTATTAGAAACAAAGTGTTTTTTTCCCAAGTACTTACAATTTGAATTTTGAAATTAGAAATTGCACATTAAATCCAAGTATGTGTGTATAAAATATACACCAAAATGTGATTTTATTTTCTAATTTTATTTTTATGTGTAGTATATCTAGCCTATATTTGCATTTTGTGTGTTTTTTAAAAAATTTTTAAAAGATGTCAATTGCATATTTTAATGTATGTCAATTAAAGTTAATAGAATTTCAATGGAATATCTCATACATGCTCTCTTCTGCGACAGGTGAGCGTCTGTTCCCGCTCATCCAGAACATGCATCCCAGTCTGGCTGGAAAGATCACTGGAATGCTGCTGGAGATCGATAACTCTGAGCTGCTGCACATGCTGGAGTCTCCGGAGTCCCTGAGGTCAAAGGTCAGTGCTCAAGGGATGCTCGGTTGTGGTGTTTATTATTGGGTTTTTCCTGATAGCGGTGATGTGAACTCTCCACTTTTAGTGATAACGAAATATCAAGAATGTTTCGTCCCCAAACCAAAACGTATATTTTTATTTTTTTAACCCTTGTGCGACCTCTTATGGACATTTGTTTTTTATTTTGATCATTTTGCCTGTTAATGCAAACTGCATACATTTTGGCACAGGTGTGTATTTTTATTGGATTTTTAATATTTCACCCTCATTTCCTTTTTAATAAATCTGTTACACTAGGTACAAAAAAGTTCCTTTCAGGACCTCAAAGGCAAAAATGTCCTCATTAAAACTGCCGTTTTTAATCTCAGGGCTATTCAAGTATAAAATGATGCAGTCTTTGTTAATAGGCTATCATTCTGAATTTTGAGAATTTTACCAGATGGTGCCATTTTTCTCAGGTTTGGCGTATAAAGCAAATACTCACATTTTCCTGTTTTCTGCTTTTGCTGTATTATAGAGCCAGTTGGATAAGTTATGCAGCTATAATTGTGTGGGTGTGTTGGTATGGATGTCATAGTGTGGTTTGTATGCGTGTCCTAAAAAAGTGTGTGTGTTTGAGAGAGAGAGAGATCATACTGTACTGTGAATCACATCCCAGCGGAGCTTTGCTGGAATATAATGGGAAAAGTTTAGTACTGCACCCAAACAAAATCTTACTAAAAGCTCATTTTTTTGAGATATCAACCTCAAATTTGGAACACAACTGGCTTTGATTTTCTAGCAATTTTGTGTTCAACGTGTTTTATAAAATATATATATTTTATAAAGAAGTTTTTTACAACAATCTGTCAAGGGTCGTCTTTAAAAAGCACAACGTTTTTGGACATTTTTGTCCTCTGAATCGATGTGTATAATATTTTTTTGATGCACACGGGTTAATATTCTATATCTAAAAATATACTTTATATTCCAGGTGGATGAAGCGGTAGCGGTGCTGCAAGCTCATCAGGCCAAAGAAGCTGCCCAGAAATCAGGCCCCAGCACCGCTGTGCCGGCCGTCTAACACGAGGTGAGAAGAGAACTCGGATGAGTTTTTCTTTTGCACTTTGACTATAAAAGAAATGCTTTTTTTCTAATCTTTTGCATTTTTCATCCTTTTCCAGAATGGTTCTCTTCAGCCCTGTCTTCACCAAGAGGGACACAGTAAAAAGAAAAAGTGAATAAATATCGAAAAACAGAAACTCAAACAGAAAAAAAATACCAACATGACATCCAAATGTTTTGCCAGGTTGAGAAACTAAATCTTGACCTTGATTATATTAAAAAAAAAAAAAGTACAAAAAAATAGAAAACTTTTAATTTTGAAAATTCCAAAACATTCCTTTCTTTTTATTCCTCTTAATGAATGCTCATTGTCAATTGTGTTCTGGCAGTTGATAGCTGAACATTTGGAAAAGTACATTGGATTAAACTGCTTGAATAAATAAAACTTTAAACATTCATCAGAGTTCATGTGTTTTATTTTTATTTAACAGCTTGACCCAATCATGAGTTGTGCTGAAAGCCTTTGGAAACAAAGCATCCGCATTACGTTTTAAAAGTGCTCTTATTTTAAAAGAGCTGAACATTAGTTTCTCGGAAACCATTTTACAGATGTATAAATAAGCTGTAATGAATGCAGATAAACCTGCATGAGAATGCTGACTAGGTATCGTCAAAGGTAGGAAATGTCCCGAGTGATTCAGAGTTCATAATCTGAGCTGTCGACCGCTGCGGATCTCTGGGTGAATGCCCTGAAGGTGAGATCGGCCGCTCGAACTCGTTTAATGTCTTCAGTCATGAGTTGATCACATCTGGCACATGATCAAAGGAGAACTGTGTCTTAGATCTAGTACTTTTCTTCTAAAGTTTTGATGACTGAGTTTAAATGCATGCCTTTTTAAAGGTTGTTAGTTACAAGTTAACCATTGTTTAGGATCGAGTTAATTTATCAACTTTTGCACTGGTTGCATTGACTTACTGCTTTTAAACATTATGGAGTCCTGTTCCTAAATGGTTATTATTGGCAAGACATAAATGTATTGGATAACAAAAGATGGAAGCTGTTATGATTGGTCCTGAATGCCTTTGCATGATCATTTCATTTCTCTGCTTGAATTAAAATATTTTTATTTTATTTTTTGGTGAAGGAACAATGTCTTGAAATCATTAAAATACTATATCCGAAAAGTGGAACTGTTAACCACACAATTAGTTTATGTAAATATTTAATCCGGTTTTAAATATGTGTCCCTTTGAGGTTTTGACACCTGTGCACTAGATGGCAGCAGTAGTAAAAATAAATAAGATGTTTGTAGGGTGTTTTTGGTTTTGTATGGGCATAAAGCTTTGGCTGCTTTGCTTTTTTTTTCAAGATTTAATTTATTTTGGGAAACCAATGTTTAACATGCTACAAAACTGAACTAAGCTATTACTTTTAAATATAAGTATCATTTGATATTCTGTAATATTTTCTTTATATATTTTTGTTTTATGTAGAAAAACAACGTTTTCTAGGAGTCTGATAAGGCTAATGTAGCGCCGTGAGCGTATTTCAGAAGGGCCGCCAAAATTAAAATCTAATGTTTAAAAAATTTTATTATGTAGGATAACTTTAAGATCATGTGAAAAGATGAGGTACATTTAAAAACAAATACATATAATAAATAAATAATTAATTATAAAGCCGAGGCGACCGTTAGGATTGTTCAGTTTTTTTTAGCGCGCAAACTGCGAGCGCGTGTTCAACTATATTCAGTCATATATTAAAGCCTTCATATCCGCATCTTCACACATCATATTCGGTGAGTTGGAAACAATTACTTTTACTAAGCTGAAGACACGTTTGTTTTTATGTTTCTGAACGTTAATGTGAACTTTAGATCAAAATATTGCATTAAATTTGAATTCTGAGGCGATTGAAGTCGAGTGGATTCGCGTTATTCGTAAATATATCTCGCTCTGTGGGATCATTAGGCCTGAAATAAAACCTTTAAATTAAAAACCTGATAGTTACTCATCTTAGACTGAAAACAGGTTATTCGGGTTCACCAACCGAAAGAAAACTAAACGATCTTAACCTGGCCTTCAACTTTCCAGCTCATTCTTATGACCCTCATAAAAGCTGGAATATAAATAGATTCGAGATGCTGTCATTGAGAAACATGAATCACGTCCTGTTGATAAGACTAGAGTGGAATATGAAGGTCATCAAAGGCGCAGTACAAAAATAAAGTGAAAATTCAATTGAAGATATTGTGGCATTTGACCTGAAATATGTGTATATAACTGGATCCAGGAACCAGGATGATCTTAAACCTCCTTTTATTGTAGTTTGCAGTCAAAGCTGCTGAAAATCATTAATTAAATATCACATGTATAGAATCTAGCATTTAAAACAAACATTACATTTAGTCATTTAGCAGATGCTTTTATCCAAAGTGATTTACAAATGAGGACAATAGAAGCAATCAAAACAACAAAAGAGAAATAACATGCTACTCTAAAGGTTTATTTGTCTTTCTAATACACGTTTAAAGCTGAATTGGTTAAATGTGATCTTTCAAACATTCATAAAACAAATCATGAAGGAATTCACGTCTGCACACACCAAGAACGCATCTTTATGGATTGAGTGTCCTGTCAGCATGTTTGAATAGTTTTGCAATGTTTTGCCATTGATTTACCAATGAAATCCAAGCCTAAGCAACAAGTTGCACGGCCAACTAAACAATCTGATGAGATAAAATCATTCCGTTGCCTGTGCAAGTTGTAGAAGGTTTTTATTTGGAAACCTTTGCAAGATAGATAGATTGTGTGTTCAGGATAGTACATTTTTTGCCGGCTGATCGTTTTATGAACGTCTGTATATTTGGAGCATATGATTATTATACAGTGTGTTAAAAGCTCTTCACCTACTTGGCTTTTTCTTTGTTCATGTTATGCTTTTTACAGCAGTGTTTTCTCACCTTGTTCCTGGAGTTCCACCCACAATGCACATGTTGGATGTGTCCCTAATCAAACACACCAGAAACACATCCACACCGTGTACTTTTGAGGACCTCAAGGAACACGGTTAGGACGCGCTGTTTTATTACGTAGCTGAACATCATTTAGATTTTTACGACTGATAAAATATTATGTGTGTGGCATTAATGATGCCTATTTTGCACAAAAATCTTCCAGTACTCGCTTTTTTCAATACAAATATCTAAATGTGTTTAAGTCAAGATTTATTTAAATTACTGCAGATGCAAAATGTCATAAGATATGAACAAAATGCGAAAGTTTATGATTCAAATAAGACAAATCAATTAAAAATCGTGAAATGTTAAGAACATGCACCATGAATAGAGTCAACTCTTCTTATTCGATTAACATAAGCTTATAAATATAGCGTGCATATTATTAAAGAATGAGCAAAATGTTGTTTAAATCATTCTAGATTAAGATTCTAGATCTAGCATGTCACCCTGCAGGACATGTGAATTCTTGTTTACGGGTATTTCACATTTAGTCATTTCTGAAATTTACAGTACATTTAGTCATTTAGCAGATGCTTTTATCCAAAGCAGCTTACAAATGAGGACAATGGAAGCAATCAAAATCAACAATGATATGCAAGTGCCGTCTCAGTTAGCTTAACGCAGTACACGTAGCTAGTTTTTTTTAAAATTATATAATAAATAAAAAGAAAACAGATAGAATAGAGCAAGCTATAGAGGCCTTTATTTTTTTAAATGAGTGAAATAATCAATAGCAGTTGTTTTCTCGTTTCGTTTGTCTGGCACGAGTTATTTTTTCTCTTTTACTATCAAGTTGGTGATAAGATGGTGTCCTCAGTGTCTGTCTCAGACTGTCTCGACCTTCAATAAACACTGGCTTATCAAACGCATTTACAACCCGTGATTCAATCGCTATGATTCAGACATTGAGTTAGACTTTTTCCACTCGGGACATTCCGATCGTGATGAAGTGCAATGTTCACCATCGTCATCATTGAGCGATTGAACATATCTGACATTCTGCTGAAGTGCACAAAGAATATAGTAAGCGACTTTGAATTATGACAATTGTATAGAGATTGCATGTTGTTTCTGCCATACTGCAGATCAATTCATATTAGTTTTAAAACCAAAAGAGTCATTTACATTAACAGCAAACATAATGAAACAATCTCCTGTCATTGGCTTCGGTGAGTGTCTGCAGAAAACATAATATTTATAATGGAAATGTAAGTGGAATTACTCAAGTAGCTACTTGTTGATTTGATTGAAAGCAATATAGTAATTAGCTTATCTGGTTAAGTTCTCTGTGCTAGGCACTGCTGAGATAATAAACCAGGCCAAGCCGCACATGATCGTGACGATACAGGAAAACAACTCAATGATTGCCAGAATTCTTAAGAAAGTGATGAACTTTTTTTTTTTAAATTCTGAATTGATGAATGTTTCATTGCTTCATTGATCACATTACAGTTTGAGTCACAACCTTGTTTGTGTGCTAATTTACATGTAATTCAAGACTTTGATTACGTCAGTTTTTCAATCAGTCAAAAGTCAATTTAGCTGACTGATTATCTTTAGGTAAATTAACAGCCAGACTATTTGTTTTCTGCTGAAAGTCTGAAAACAGTAAAAGGCAAACACATAAAAACTAGAAGGTAGTATAAGGAGTAGATTTTTTTTAATTTTATGTATTATTGGAGTAAAACATACTCCAATAATTTTTTATTTACAACTTACATCCCCCAAATTATAATTTTTTTTACAGTCCAGCAGCAATATTAATGAAACGCCAATGTTCAATAAACAGTTAGATGTTATAAAAATAATTGAATTTATTTGTGTAATACAGCAAACAGACAAATAAACACCCACTGGAGCACAGTCATAGTCACTGTGACTGGTAAAACATTAAAAATATAATATAATATTTGGGATTTATATTGATCTTTCCAAAACATTTGATTTTATGAGAAAACACAACTACTTTTAAATGTAGAGAAAGATTATTTTCCCCTCAAAATGACACAGTTACGTCATCTACCAGCAGGGAGATTAACCAATTAACCAGCTAAACCTTGAGACATTGTTAGTATGTAGTAAATATAATGGAAGAGGAGAAAATCCCACACAGCTTGGAAATCTTTATTTTAAATACACTTCTGCCAAATACTTTCAGGCTTTGGGTTTTCTCTAATAAATACAATTTTTAACCTGTTAACTGTTAGTTCCACTTTTTGAGCACAGACCTGAAAAATAAAATGACATTTACAACTTAAATTTAAAGACACTTGACAGATGATTGTAAAAAATAAATAAATAAATAAATAAAAATTGGGGATGCAAGTTGTAAATAAAAAATTATTGGAGTATGTTTTAAGGAATTAAAATTATGCAATTTACTTTGCAAATTTAAGAAAACGTATAAAAACAAGTTGATGAATAATTATATGACTCGGTATTAATAAATTGTGAATGCCAATGTACAGGTGCATCTCAATAAATTAGAATGTCGTGGAAAAGTTCATTTATTTCAGTAATTCAACTCAAATTGTGAAACTTGTGTATTAAATAAATTCAGTGCACACAGACTGAAGTAGTTTAAGTCTTTGGTTCTTTTAATTGTGATGATTTTGGCTCACATTTAACAAAAACCCACCAATTACTATCTCAACAAGTTAGAATATGATGACATGCCAATCAGCTAATCAACTCAAAACACCTGCAAAGGTTTCCTGAGCCTTCAAAATGGTCTCAGTTTGGTTCACTAGGCTACACAATCATGGGGAAGACTGCTGATCTGACAGTTGTCCAGAAGACAATCATTGACACCCTTCACAAGGAGGGTAAGCCACAAACATTCATTGCCAAAGAAGCTGGCTGTTCACAGAGTGCTGTATCAAAGCATGTTAACGGAAAGTTGATTGGAAGGAAAAAGTGTGGAAGAAAAAGATGCACAACTAACCGAGAGAACCGCAGCCTTATGAGGATTGTCAAGCAAAATCCATTCAAGAATTTGGGTGAACTTCACAAGGAATGGACTGAGGCTGGGGTCAAGGCATCAAGAGCCACCACACACAGACGTGTCGAGGAATTTGGCTACAGCTGTCGTATTCCTCTTGTTAAGCCACTCCTGAACCACAGACAACGTCAGAGGCATCTTACCTGGGCTAAGGAGAAGAAGAACTGGACTGTTGCCCAGTGGTCCAAAGTCCTCTTTTCAGATAAGAGCAAGTTTTGTGTTTCATTTGGAAACCAAGGTCCTAGAGTCTGGAGGAAGGGTGGAGAAGCTCATAGCCCAAGTTGCTTGAAGTCCAGTGTTAAGTTTCCACAGTCTGTGATGATTTGGGGTGCAATGTCATCTGCTGGTGTTGGTCCATTGTGTTTTTTGAAAACCAAAGTCACTGCACCCGTTTACCAAGAAATTTTGGAGCACTTCATGCTTCCTTCTGCTGACCAGCTTATTAAAGATGCTGATTTCATTTTCCAGCAGGATTTGGCACCTGCCCACACTGCCAAAAGCACCAAAAGTTGGTTAAATGACCATGGTGTTGGTATGTTTGACTGGCCAGCAAACTCACCAGACCTGAACCCCACAGAGAATCTATGAGGTATTGTCAAGAGGAAAATGAGAAACAAGAGACCAAAAAATGCAGATGAGCTGAAGGCCACTGTCAAAGAAACCTGGGCTTCCATACCACCTCAGCAGTGCCACAAACTGATCACCTCCATGCCACGCCGAACTGAGGCAGTAATTAAAGCAAAAGGAGCCCCTACCAAGTACTGAGTACATATACAGTAAATGAACATACTTTCCAGAAGGCCAACAATTCACTAAAAATGTTTTTTTATTGGTCTTATGAAGTATTCTAATTTGTTGAGATAGTGAATTGGTGGGTTTTTGTTAAATGTGAGCCAAAATCATCACAATTAAAAGAACCAAAGACTTAAACTACTTCAGTCTGTGTGCACTGAATTTATTTAATACACGAGTTTCACAATTTGAGTTGAATTACTGAAATAAATGAACTTTTCCACGACATTCTAATTTATTGAGATGCACCTGTATTAGTTAAAATATTGACGTAATAGCTGGAATGTGTGTTTTTTTTTTTTGTTATTATGCATGTTTGGAATTATTTTGGAAAATGTTTATGTAACATTTTTTATCTTGCATTATCAAATTTAGTGAAAAGTGTCGTTCATCAGTTAATTATGTATAAAGGGTAGGCATAATAAGCAAGGTTTCGGCCTACATCTTTTTCGGTAATTATGTTTGTTTATTTATTTATTTATTTATTTTGTGAAAAGATGTCTGTTTTCTAACTTGAGCTTCTAATCTTCAGCGTTTTTCACAGGCAGCTGTATAATGAAGTAACAGTCATCCTTCCCGTACTCAAGGTTCATTCACCTCTCACTTCTTTTACTGTTCTGCATTCGTCTGTTTGTAGGTTTATAGGCTCGTCTGTAATGATAGGGACCATATAATGAGAAGGAGTCCTTGGTCGCTTGGTACGGCCTGGTGTAATGACTTCAGCAGAGATAATATTGCCTCACCTCCAGTATATCCCAGTGGCTTTGCACTGAAGTGCCTTATCACCGTTTACCCAATTGCTAAACAGTTGTTTTGTTCACAGCAGATGTAGATTGACAGGTCAAGGTTCAGGAGTGCTTGTTATAAATAGGAGCTACAGAGGCTCGAGTTCTAGAAGAGTGTTTGTGTGTTTGGTGAGAACATGGATTGCGAATGCGATTGTTTAGGTAATGGCCAGTCAAACGCCATCCTCTTCAACATCCTCAGCCGAGGCGAGTCGACTCCGAGCGAGCCGAGCTACAAGCGGGTTCCTCAGACGTGCCACTGCGAGAAACGCCGGACGGTTTGTCTGAAGACGCCCAGCGAGACGTGTCCGGTGGCTTCGGATGTGCTGGTGAAGACCGTGCACTTCATGAAGAGTTTGCCGGCGTTCCAGCAGCTGCCACCAAAAGATCAGCTGTCTCTGCTGAAGAACTGCTGGGCGCCGCTCTTCATTCTGGGTCTGGCCCAGGACCAGGTTCTCTTCGAGGTGCACGACTCTCCGGCGCCCAGCATGCTGAAGAGAATCCTGCTCAACGGCCAAGAGACGCCGAGCTCTGATCCAGAGCAGCCCACGCTTGCCGGCGTGCAGACGCTCAAAGCCTGCCTCAAGAAGTTCTGGAGTCTGGATTTAAGCCCCAAGGAGTACGCTTATCTGAAAGGCACCGTCATATTCAATCCAGGTACGCTCTCCAAAACCAACATTGTGTTGCACATGAACATATTTAGACACTAATTTATATTTAAATGATGTGAAGTTCTAATATCAAATACTACATTAAAAATAATTAAAATGTAATCATTCAATTAAAAAATATATATATGAGTTTATTTGCAAAAATGGATAACTCTCAAATTTCTTACATTTTCAAAAATCATGTTTTTTATGTTATGTTTTTGTGTTTTGTGTTAGTTAGCTGTATTTTTAGTTTTTTTTTTTAACCTAATCAAAATAACCCAGCTGCTGTTTGTTTGTTTGATTGATTGAGATTAATTGGAATGCACAATGAAAAAACATGATTTTTGAAAATTGTTAGAAAGGAGTTATCTGTTTTGCAAATGAATATATATATATATAATTTATATATATATATATAATTTTATTTAATAATTATTTAATAAATAAATAATTATTTTATAAACTAAGTATTCGTTATAGTGGTCAACCGATATATCGGCCAATATTTGGCATTTTTCAAATATCGGCATCAGCCGATAAGTTTTTCTGTTTGGCCGATGCGTTCGAGGCGGGACATTTATTTTGACGGCGCTGATCATTTATTTAATTAACTTAAATATATTAAGCTATTAAAAATTATATCTATCTATAATTTAATAAATAATTATAAATAATTGATTGTAATTTTATTTTATTAAAAATAATTTAATTGTTTAAAATGACTTAATTAAAAATATATATTTTAATAAATAAATAAAAATTATATATAATTAAACAATATATTTATAATTCAGTTTTATTAAAATATATTTAATTATTTAAAATGATCTATCCATCTTTATTTATTTATAATTTGTACCCTGAATTATTGCGTTTAGCCATACATTTTACAATGCACTGACGCATTATTTTCTATCTGCAGATGTGCCGGGTCTGAAGGCATCTCTGTTCATCGAGGGTCTGCAGTATGAAGCTCAGCACGCTCTGAAGGAGGTCCTGGTGCCTCTTCATCCCGAGGATCGAGGGCGATTTGCTCGAATCCTCCTCACCGCGTCTGCTTTAAAGACCATCACTCCGAGCCTCATCACAGAGCTCTTCTTTCGGCCGGTCATCGGTCAGGAAGATCTGCTGGACTTGTTAATCGAGATGCTTTTCACGAGGTAGCGAACCAAAGACTCACGGACTTTCCATAGAGCATTATTTTCTCCAGCGTTCATGGGAAAACTGAGGTGTGAGCGCTGGATGAAAATCACACTGCGTAAGGGTTACGTTTGAAATATTTGACAAGTTACAGACCTTCGCACATCTTTATTGTTTACACAGTTTAATGAAATTACTGCACCTTTGTAATGGTATTTAGGTCACGAGTATGTGATTTATTGATTGTTGCCTTTGTTTTTTGGAAGCACCTTTGTAGCTTTTTGTACGGGATGATTGTGAAAGTGTTCCTTGATGAAACTCTATAGAAAAGATCTATTGTCTCTGTGAGAAAGCTAGAGGAAAACATTTGTATGTTCATAAATATACTGCAATTAAATCTGTTTTTACAGATTTTGGTATTATCAAAACTCATGTGTTTGTCGTACTTCTAAATCACTTCTATGAATACTGAACTTATAATTACAACAATTCTCACATTTGATGTTATTTCTTGCATACAAGAGAAACCCTAAAACAGTTTAACTAATGTACATCATCCTCCATAAAAGTATTTGGACACCTAAATCATGTTTAAAAATGTGAAAACATCATCAAAGCAAATATCAAGGCAAATGTTATTTACTGACACACTTTGCAAGCAACACTTTTGACAAAAACAAGTTTGTTCAATTTGAAATGCTAAAACAGTAGATTTAGTGTTAAAAGTGTCATGTTATGTGGAACCTGTTCATAGATAATGTGATGAACTACACAGTATTTCTGCAGTATATAATATGTATAGTGTGCATGCACCGTATGGAATACACAAATGACCCAGTTGCCAAAATAAGCTTTATACAAGAGAGCACACTGCAGAACTCATTGGCTTCTGCAGCCTCGTGCATTGTCAGTGTTAGAGGTTTATTTCTGAAAGAAGTCCAAATTGCGTAATTGTAATAAAACAAGTTGTGTTTGCTGCTACGTGTGTACCCAGAGGAAGTCTGATGGTGACACAGGGTCAGCGGCGCAAAGGTAAATGCATTGTTTGAACAGTACGTACCAGCATATTTATTTTTATAGCAGATGATTGCTCTGCCAGTGACTTGTGACAAATTCCATTCCTTTGGTGCTTAAACAGTCGCTTTTGTGATGTCAGGATATACATTGAGCAGCATATAAATATAGAGGGTGGTCTTACGTCCTCTTTTTCCAGGACGTGTAAATTGCATAAAATGTCCAGGTTTTGGCTTTTGAAAAGTAGTTGAAAAGGAGGGATCTACAGAGAACGTTCAAAGCAATTTAATGTATAAAGATTATGGAAAGCAACTCGAAAGGGAAAAAAAAATCAAAACCCAGACATTTCAGGCGATTTGGAAATCCTGGCCTGGACACTGTAACTGCAATAGCATTTTTTTGCATTGCATGTTAGAGATAAGCATCCAGTTATCATTGGAGAAAAAAAAAATCCATATTTCTGTTACAATTTGCATTCTATTTTAAAATAGTGTGACCTGTTGCATACAGGTCTTAGCATGCACGGACAAAGCATATTTACATAAAATGTGCACATATTATGCAATAATACTGCAGAATTAGTATTATGGTAGTATGCTATTCCGTATGGCCTGAATACTACTGCTCTGTACAAGTTTGGACTTCTGGACATTTTCTTTACAAAAACTATACAATAGCGCTCAATGTACAGATTTGTACACAAATTAAAGACATAATTTTATAATGTCTGAACTGACCATACACAAAAATACATATGAAAACAACTCATAGCTGGTCTTTATTGCATCAGTGGCTCCAGCTTTAGATTCCTCTCTAGATAGTGTGTACTAGAGTGCCCTCTTGTGATGATTAAGTTTCTGAAGCCAACTGTCTACTTGTTAAAAAATATAGTACCTAATCAGAATGGACTTGTAATGTTGGCTATCAGTATATATGTTTGTTTGTCCAATTGATTCTATATTTGGCACATATTGTCACTTTCTTTACTTGGCCTATGTTTTTTACTTATATGTTTGGTCCATGGGATTCTGTTTGGGATACTTATTACTTGCATAATTTAAAGAAATATATATATAGTACATGAAATGATGCATTTTAGAACGATAACCATTTAAAACGGTAGTTCAACGCATTGCAATGACATGACTTTTACTATAGTATCAATTTATCTCAAATAAAATGGTTGTTTTGGATTTTCAATCTTCTATTGCATAAACATCTGAACTTTTGCTATTCTGACCAAACAATTAGTTAAGAAAGATGCAATTTCACGTAATTAATTGGGTCCGAAATGGTTTACAATCCAAAAGCAAGACAACAGAACGCTGGCACGCTCATGTTAAAAAAATAAAACCATTATTATGATTGGTAATTTCCTATTAATCCATAAAAAAAACTATATGGTAGATATCACAAAATTATCGTGACTAGTAAAACAGTAGCTAGTTTTTACAGTAGTCAAAAAGAGGACAGTTGCGAGGGGAATTTTCTCTGGAGTTTGCCCCTCCTCCGCAATGTACAACTCCAACAAACACTAGGATTTGATTTCCTTTCTATTGTCAAACCAGCCAAACAAGTTCATAGCACAGTGACCTGAGGGAAGCAGAGGGAGGAGGCGGACACCAATGCAATCTACTTAGAAAAATGTTACGCGGTAAAGAGAGAAATTTTCTGTGGTTAACACGTACGAGTGTAAATATGTTATACTTGATAGAGAACTACAGTTGTTTTCTAAAACAACACACTCTGAATTAAAAACAGAAAATGAGAGGAAACTCTCTTTTTATTTCAATACAAAAAAAGATCTGTACAAAGTATTTCAAAACTGACGTTCCACCATACAGATGTGGGTGACAGCAAACAGTCCCAAAACAACATTGAATTGCATTAAATCATTTAAACAAATTGTTCATCTGAGACAACACTTGAAGGATGGGCTACTAGAGCAAAGCAGTCCGATTAATAGCAACTAGTTTAAGTCTCGTTGTTGCTATTAATCAGTGCTGAATACATGCATATTTACTAGATACATCACCGACAGTCTCTAAAAGTATAATTAGAAGCAATACTTAGATACCCTTTGATGCCAATGGTTTGGTCAGGAAACTTGTCCATTATGTAACAATCCACATGGCTTCTGGCAAGGGCAGTAGGAAACCATTGTTTTTTTGCAACAGGCTCCTTTGTTTAACATTACACTCATGACAGAAGCTGTGGGACAACAGCAGTCTTTGGGCATTCAGACAAACACAAACTGTCCTTAGCATAATAACTGCTTTCACTGAAATATGAGAGGAGCACAAGGACAGAGATGAACACTAGTTAGGCAGTAATAATTGAGAGGGAACAGCTGGCGTGTTAGCGCAGTAGCGGAGCTCCTGATGAGTCTGTGGCTGAGCTCGAGTAGTAATCTGTGAAGGAAAAGAACATGTTGATTTTTGCAATTTATGGACTACTTCAAACCTCTTGTACAGTGCAACTCTGCATTCAGCAAGTGCTATAAGGTACAGTCATGTAGAATCGGCAAAATTTCAATGGGAATGGACAATTCACACTTCCCTATGTGAATTTTTTCATTGTTTGGCGAACTTTGACAAGACTCTTGATTTGGCAGTGACTTCTGTGTGGGTGGAGATTCGTAACGTAAGCCCCGTTTACTCCTGCTTTTAAGATGTGTTTTTGTCGATCCGATCACCAGTGGACGATGCTAAAAACATTACAGCAATAATAACGCAAGTTACGTAATCCGATTACTTCTTTAATTTCACTTTTGTGGTTTGTTTTTAATATAAAAAGTCATTTTACAAGCAAGCCCTGCCCAGTTTTAAAAAGTAACGCAACACATTACTTTCCTTAAAAAGTAACGTAATTAGTTACTTTTTTAGGGAGTAACGCAATATTGTAACGCATTACTTTTAAAAGTAACTTTCCCCAACACTGAAAACAGGTTTTGAGCTTGTCCACTTCCAGAGATAGTCGAAACCCCATTCGACCGGATTGATTTCGTAGTGTAGATGCCACAAAAGACCACCTCTTCTCTGCCTACTGGCATAATTCTTAAATCTTACGGGACGTGTTGTTGAAGCGCACTAACCAGATGGGACTTAAAATTTGCCGTCTGAAATCGTACGTTTGGTTTGAAGGCGAAAAAATGTAAAAAGCCCAATTTTCTCTTACCATTCCCAATTCTAACACAAACCCACAGCATTCTGCGTAGAAAGCTGCTGCTCTCTGTATCGATTTCCATTGTCTCCTTTCATGTTCATATGTAAATTGCGCAAGCTTATTTAGCAAAACAAGTTCAGAAAAGCCCATACATAAACCTGCCCATAGACTCCCCCCTCAAAGAAAGTGGTCGAAAGTGGACCAAAGAGATGGATTAAAACAGCAGGCGTAAACGGCAATGCGCCAAAACAAAACAGAACATCCACAATGGAAAAGATGCTCGTTCTGGCGAATATTTAGTCAGATAGTTTTATATAAAACTACTTTTCAATATTATAAAATGATGCATAAAAATATCTGTTATTCATGGTCGCTTTGGATGTTAATTTCATCATCATTATTTACCAGCAAAATTCCGAGTAATCAATAGCACTAAACTACAATTTTAGTCCAGAGTTTCATAAAGCGACACCCCACATTTGCACACGTCTCTCGGATGGAAAGATTCCACAGCGCAAGAAAAGCGAGACCTTCAGACAAGTTACATAATGAGAGCACCACCATTATGTGAGGAAGGGTAGATGTGATCCGATATGGTGGAATACTGTATAAACTGCTTGGAGGCAAGCTAAGGACCCTCAAGAACGTTTGTAAAGTGAGATGAGAAGCTTCAGTGTTCACTGTCAGAAGCTTCAGGCCCTGCAACTACAGTTTACGTAGACGGGACGGGTGGGTGAGGGCATTATTCTTTGGGGGGCATGGATCAAAGACAGGAATGCCAATTCGACAGTAGAGAATGAGTGAGAAAACGTTTGGAAATGGAACCGTTACAATAGAGCATTGAGAAAAGAATACGGCATCCTCGGGGTGCAATTCCACCATGGTTAGGGTTAACATGGCGGTAAATTATCTTTTCACTTCAAGCCATCCAGAAAGTGTAAGATGCTTACTTTTCCCACTGTGGCCTCTCATCTTTCGGGCAAGCTCATCTGACGGTGTCAGTTCTGATACTAGCACCTCGGGTTCGCCTTGAGGGAAGGAGACATACCGTCAGAAGACATTCAAACATCATCGTGTCCTACTGACACTCTTATCTGCCATCACTGCAACAAACGATTATTTTGATAATCGATTAATCTAACAATTAATCGACTAATCATCGATTATTTCCCTGGTTAATCAGTAGACTTTGATAATTCAGCTTTTGCAATTAGTTACAATACTGAATTATACATATTCTAACAAATAAAGGTAATCACTTAAGCTTTTGAAAATCATATTATGTAATTACAATTATTATACAATTAAATACTTGGCACACAAAACGACACTCATTCACGATTTAATTAGCTACATGAAAATATGAAAAAAAAACAACATCCATATGACTTAAAAAAAGGAGATGTTTGGCAGAATGATAAGAAACAAAATAAAAGGTAAGCGATAAAACGTTTTATTTTTGGATAAGCTACTTTATTCACAACATAATCTCTCTTAAAATACCTTATAGGGTTATGATAATCAAAACAGTCCTGAGCTAGCTCAAGCTTTGATCTCTGCAAACCAAACTATCACTTTAATTAAATATTTTTTAATAATGAGATTTTATCATTAGCTAGCTCCACACTGGAGTGCGCTTTATAACAGAAAATCAAGTTGGAATTCTAACTAAAAGTGACACTGACTCTGGTTTTTCATGTTTAGTGATGTAAAGCTGCTTGATTTAAGGCTATTGCATAAAGTACTATATAAAGAAACGTAACGTTACTGTACTTTACGAGAGCACCGAACTGCAAACATCTACAGCGCTGTAATCAGATGCTTTCTTAACTGCTGCTTTCCCATCGGCGTCAGTTTTGTCGTGTTTATTTCGTTATTGATAGGAAAGCACAAAGCAGCGCATATTTTTACATATTCGGCTGCGTTTGCTCTTCTTCTCTTGAATTGCATCCAAGAAGGCTGAATTACAGTTTTGCGCTTCAGCACCACACTGGTCAAACCGCATTATTGCAGGCTCTTACATTATTAGGTCATATGAGATCAAACGATCAAAATATTTCTATAATCGATAATGTCGACTAATCGTTTCAGCCCTACTTACCATCACTAAAGGTGAAGGTCATGGTCTCGTTCCCACTGTCGGGCAGCGTTCCATCCCTCCTCCCGTTAGTATGCTGCATTGCATCATGCGATTTATAGTCTTTGCTTTTGTAACCTTTTGAGGATTTGTTGCGGGTGCTGATGCGTATGACGCCGTGCACCAGTCGACACTCCGCTTCTTGCTCCTCCAAGTTGTAGTCCTGAGCAATGCTGTTGATCAGATCGCTGATCTCGTTGGTTTTCCGGGAGAAGGACACGTCGGATGTGCATTTGGCAAGCTGCTCGATCTGGTGCATTTTATAAAGTTCTAGAAGCTTTTTAGTGATCAGTGAGTCGATATCGGTGCCGCCGTCGTCCAGGTCGTCTAGATCCAAATCCTCCCTTGAGTAGATACTGGTATTGCTGATGGGACGCTGGTTGTTGTCGCCCTTCCCAGCCGTTCTGGTCCGCCTTGGAGGCGCCTCAGAGTTGACAGGGTACTCCACTTTCTTGCCAGCAAAATAAACGTCGCCGTACCTGAAGCTGCCAGAGCTTGGCAACTGCCTCGGTTTGCTCGGTTCGAGGCTTATGCCACACGTGGGATTGGACAGAGCCAATCCATTAGGCTTCTTCGGTTCTGGCTCGGCTTTTAAAGGGTTGTCAGTGGAGCTTTCGTTGGCCGGCAAGCAAGGTTTGCGAGACCCATAAAGCCCACAAGTCAGAATGCAGCACAGCAGAGCTTTGCAACCACTCCAGCCAAGAGAGGCGCATGAGCCGCAGGCTTGCGTACCTTGAGGAGAGTCGGCGGAGCCTGGGATAAAGCCCAGGGTTTCTGAGCCTCGTCCATTGGCGTAGAGAGGATGGGTTTTACGGGGGAACTGTGAGTCTATGCTACGAGGTTGCTCGCTGTAGTTCTCCTTGAAGGTCTCCTGACTGGTGCTGCTGTCCCTGGAGTAGGTGCGGCTTTGCCTGTAGCCATCAGCCCTAGAACGGCTTGAGCTATGAGGACGCGTCTTGTGATGTGATCCTATGCTGTGGCCAGGCATAACTCACCACATTCAGGACCTGCAGCAACATAGGACGGATGTTAATGCTTCAAGAGCTGAGACAATGCAGTGCTTCTTAGGCTTGTTTCATGAACATAGTCAATATGTGGACCACAAAACCAGTCATAAGGGTCAATTTTATAAGATTTGGAGATCAATGGAGACATAAGCTTTCCATTGATGTATGGTTTGTTAGGATCGGACAATATTTGGCTGAGATATAACTACAGTAGCCAACATTTGAAGTGGATCAAAACCTTTCATCAAAGTTGTCCTAAAACCTAAGACCAAAATACTTTCTTGTCTTAGGACAACTTTTATTAACTTTTTTTGATATACTTCAATTGTTGACTACTGTATTTTAAAAATCTGGAATCTGAGGGTGCCAAAAAAAAAAAATCTAAAAAGTTTTGATATATTTACAGTAGGAAATTGACAAAATATCTTCATGGAACATAATCTTTACTTAATATCCTAATGATTTTTGGCATAAAAGAAAAATTTATAATTTTGAGCCATACAATGTATTGTTGGCTATTGCTACAAATATACTTGTGCTGCTTATGACTGCTTTCGTGCTCCAGGGTCACATATTAACAGGTTGCAGCATTCAAACTGCATGCATAAAGCAGCACAATCGTACCTGCATGTAGAGATGTGCTGAGCTTATTTTTGCAGAACGTTGTGTGCATGATTTAAATACAGCATTATTTGCAATTTAGGCTTTTTTGGAGCAACATGAAATGACCATTAAAAAAAAAAAAAGACGACTTTTGGGTTTGATGCAACATCTGATTAAAACCAGGCAATTTAAGTAGCTTATGAGCACACTTTTAGATTTCATCATTTAATTGTGATGTAGATGTTTATGTGGTCTTCTAATGTAGTTTGTAATTCTAAATCAGGTTCTCTTTACCATTTTATCATTTATGGCATAGGTATTAAAGTGCCTTTCAAAAGTTTGGGATCAGTATGATTTTTTCTGTTTTATAATGGAGTCTCTTATGCTCGTCAAGGCTATATTTATTGAATTAAAAATACAGAAAAAAACAACAATATTTTGAAATATTATTGCAATTCCTAAAATTGGTGTCCTATTTTAATATACTTTAAAGTATAATTTATTTTTGTGATGCAGCGCTGAATTTTCAGCATCATTACTCCAGTCTTCAGTGTCACATGATCCTTCAGAAATCATTCTAATATGCTGATTTATTATCAGTGTTGAAATCGTTGTGCTGATTAATATTTTTTTGGAACCGGTGATACTTTTTTCTTTGGTTCTTTGATGAATAAAAAGTTTAAAAGAACAGCATTTATTCAAAATAGAAATCTTTTCCAACAAGAAGCCTTTACTATCTGTTTTTATGCATGTAACACATCCTTGCTGAATAAAAGTATTAAATTTTTTTTTTTTTTTTTTTTTTTTTTTTTTAAAAGAGAAAGAAAAATTAACTGACCCCAAACTTTTGAATTGTAGTATACATTGTAACACAGAATTTATATTTTGAATAAACAGTTCTTTTAAACTTTTTATTGATCAAAGAATCCTGAAAAAGGTCCCAAAAAATATTAAGCAGCAAAACTGTTTCCAACATTGATCATAAATCAGTATATTATTATGATTTCTGAAGATCATGTGACACTGAAGACTGCAGTAATGATGCTGAAAATACAGCTGCGCATCACAGAAATAAATTACAGTTTAACACATATTCACACAGAAAACAGCTGTTTTAAATTATAATAATATTTCACAAAATTAGTTTTTGATCAAATTGACAGCCTTGATGAGCATAAGAAACTTACTGATCCCAAACTTTTGAATATGTATGCTGTTGCAATTACTATGTAGATGAACGATGTAAGAAACAGGCCTTGTTATATTTCAAGAAAGCCAAGTTCCAGAGACTGAGCCCAAAAAATTAATTATAAACAGTGAGTGAAAACTGATCAAAGTTTTTAGTGAATATACAACCTCGAAGTGTTAGATTTCTCATTTCTCCGATTTCTCATTTATTGCACAATGACTTCCTCAAGCCTGGAGATATAACAAACCTACAAGTCAACCGTGCAATGCTGATCAAATCAAATAATTGAGAATCGAATAATAAAATTAATTCACGAAATGAATTCATCATCAACATTGCATCAGTATACCACTGACCATATTTATCCCGACTGGGTCAAAATACCACAAAGTGGACTCCTTCATTCTGTGTCTACATGTGTTGTGCTCCAAAAGGTATTTCAAACATGTCAACAGCGAGCTGATCTGTATCTAAATAGCACAGAAGGGTTATTTATGCAAGCCTGGAAAACGTGAACATGATTTGGAGCGGTCATATCAGGATTTTAATATTTGACAAGCTGTATGTTATGTGGCTCTTCTTACACTCTTATAAATAAAAGTTGCAAAAGCGGGTTTGCCGAGGAAGAACCTTTTTGTGCATTGGAAGGGTTTTTCATGGAGCCAAATATGCCAATGTTTTTAAGACTCAAGCATGTTTAAATTTAGTAAAGAGGGTTTTTTTCGGTGGGCTGGAATTACTCGATCATCAAGTTATTTTTTAAAATACACTCCCTTGTGACTTCACCTTTCATACAGTCAGTGTTTGACTCAAAAGATACGCAATCTGTCAAGAATCATGTGTTTTTGATGAATCCTGTCACTAATCTCAGAAAGCAACATGTCATCCAAACTGCGAATGCCGGATGTAGATATAAAGTATTGTCATCAACCTTAGCCAGACAGTTTGAGGAAACTCTCGTGAATAATATTGTATAAAGCGGATGGGGAAAGAAAAACCCAGAATACATTCACATAAAGGACTGGTTATTAATTTGAGCATACACTAGGGCAGGCCTGTAAAGTGCGCTCCAGCCAGTCCCAAAACATTTATTTGGACTTTTCATGCATTGGCAAAATGCAGTTTGTCAATCCAGACAATATTAAACGCTTCATTAGTCTTTTTTTAACAGCCTCAACCTGTTCTCATCTGTATGCAAACAATATTTATGGACTTCACAGAAATATTCATGGCTATAATCCATTGGAAAGTCCCATTACTTCCAATGCAAGCGGCCAAACGAGAACTCGTCCACCAGGACCCACTGATCGAAAGCGTTTAGCGAGTCGTTCTCGGAGCAGATGGTTTGTCAAAGTGTCAGACACTTACCGCATAGGCTCGGATGAAATCTTCGGTTGTTTTGAGCGCAACTTCTAGCGTTCAAGATCGCGGAAGTAGCCCGAGAGTGAAATATGTTCCTTCTGACGCGTTATAACCTCCACTTCATCGATCTTTGTTTTGATTCACTGACTGAAAACGGGTCAAACGTGTCGATTTCGTCGCGCAACACGCGCTCTCAGATTAGGCTCGCGCTGAAGCTTTGATCGGTGAGATTCGTTCCTTCGCCCCGCCGTGCCGTATTTTACCTGCGGCTACAGGTAAATCCACCGCCCACTTACAGGTAAACTGTGACGTCAGGCCCTTGAAGCGGATGTGTTGCTTAAACCTACTAAATGCCTTTTGTTCGTTTACTTTTGCTTTGCTTTAAATCAAATAAAACGTGAATATATTATTTTCAGTGTTTATAGCCTACTATGGAAGGCATTTTCTGAGTGAATCAATTTAATTATAAAAATGAAAACCAGATTAATAATTTCATTAGAGGAAACTATACGCAAAATATGTGCAGTATAGTGTGGAAAACGTATGTTCTTGGCAATAAAAAAAAAATCTAATAAAATAAATCAATCGCTTTATGGTATTACAGGTATTGGTTATTTCTCATGCACCAAACTCAAAAACAATTTTAACAGGTTTACTTTTTTAAAGAGGTCTAACATCAGTTATTCTCAATGTGCAATAGGTACATGCAGTGATTAAGAGTGATTTAAAAAAAAAAAAAATTTACATCATAAGAAAATGTGAGTACAGTCCATTTAAATGAAATATGGATCCAATGTCAACGATATTAGCATTTGAGATGGACAACATCTTTAGGGTTGAAAAAGTACTGAATATAATATGCAAAAAAAAAAAAAAAAGTTTGGGAGGATGTAAGTTTCCTGCATATACAGGTGCATCTCAGAAAACTAGAATATCGTGAAAAAGTTTTTTTTGTAACTTATTTCAAAAAGTGAAATTTTCATATATTCTAGATTCATTACATGTGAAGTAAAACTTTAAAACTTTTGCGGTTTCAAAGAACAAGAGATACCCGGAATTTATACTGTAGGGATGGTCATTTAATGAAGCTCAAATGTAAATATTCTAATATTTTGAGATACAGGATTTTTGACTTTCGTGAGCTGTAAGCTCTAATCATCACATATAAAACAAACAAACAAAAAAAACTTTTGAAATGTTTTACTTTACACGTAATGAATCTGGAATATATGAAAGTTTCACTTTTTGAAATGTTACAATAAAAAAATTCTAATTTTTTGAGATGCTATATTCCTTACACAAACTCTAAATTTGACTTCTCTACTTTTCACTCTTTACTTTTGTTCTCTCTTTCTTTTACTTCTTTATTTCTTTACTCTTCTCATGCTTTCTTCTGATATTCACTACTCCATCTGTTAGATGTAATAATTTGAAATACTCTGCACTTTACTATAAATTATTGAAGAAGAAAGATCTTCAGTTGGCTTAAAATGTATTCTTTTATTGTATTAATATTTATTTAATAAATGTGTTATTTCTTCTTCTAAAACTGATCCCTGACATAATCATTTCTCGTCTGTCTGGATCTCACACTGCATCATCTTATCAAATGAATGAATTGAAAGATAATGTAAAAAAGCAGTAGGAACCCCATATAGAACATTTTATGTACATTTCTGAAAAGTATGAAGCATTTTGGGTGAAATTATGCAGACTGAATGATGCAAATGTCATTCCTACACTACAGATTTACTTGCTCTGCTTCACATAGAAACTGAAGCATTTTAGATTTCCTTTATGTGGACTATGTATGTTATGCTACATAACCGTATATGCGCACACACACACACACACACACACACCAGAGGTGGTTTTTCAAACATGCTGTAATATACTGCTTTGCCAAAAGCGGAGACACAGATTAATATAGGCTGTCTGGTCTTGATCAATTGCAGTCATTAGTTCCAAGCTCTAGAAAGCACACATGCACACAGAGAGATCTGCTATGTGCTCGCAGGGAACATTAAACTCCAAATCCTTCATTGTGCCCCATTTTCCCCCAATACACCCCTTCATTTCCCTCCTTTCCTCAACCGTGGCGAAATATCGAGGACACAATCTGTAGCAGCGAACGCTGTGGGCCGCACCAAATAATGTGATGGAGAGGAGCGTTTCAATCTAGTGAATAGGTTATGAAATATAATGGAGGCCATAATTCAGTCAAATAGGGTTAGATACACATGAGAAGTCATTCAGTGCGGCTTTAAGTCGAGACAGCAACAGACTGATATTTTGAGCTCATGAAAACCAGCTGATAATCAACAGTTTTTTGCGCTAAATCTTGTGTAAAAAAATTAATTCAAGCACATAGATGTAGGGTTTTAGTCCACACTCTTGAAAATAAAGGGGTTTTTCACAACAACGCCATAGAAGAACCATTTTTGGCTCTTCGGAGAACCTTTCATTGATCAGTGCTTAAAATACACAGTTTTTATTAGTGTAAAAAACATTTGAATAATCTTAAGGATCTCTATTTTTAAGAGTGCGTGTCTTTTTATACTGTAATCCTACACAATCACAAGTTCAACCTTTATATGCTTTTACAGTCCTTGTGTTTTTGTGTTGACTCGTCTTGCATTGGTGGATTTTTTTCAATTAAATTGTTTATGTATCAGTGTTGGGGAGTAACGAGTTACATGTAACGGAATTTGGTTACAAAATAAATGTAATCTGTTACAGTTACTGAGAAAAAATGTGTAGTTAAATTCCAGAAATGTTAACATCTGAATATTTTCACACACGTACAGATATGATTGATATCTTTCATAAATTGCAGTGAGTGCTCAAAAATATGCGACGCCAATGTTTCAGGAGTTTAGGACACAGAATAAAACACGCTTTTTCGATAACTGCTATATTTCCTATTCGGGTTGATGTATATGCTTTATTTTTTAAGATTAACCCTTTTTTCCAAGGCATTGTTAGATATCAGTGTTTTCTGTCATAGCTATGCAAAGTTTGGTTTCAAAAACAGTATCATAGCTACTAAACGGTTTCTTGTTATAATTGTAAATCTGTATTTAACCTCAGAATGATCTGAAAGTAAAAAGTAGTGCTAAAGTCTGATTTTGTGGTGGCTGTGCTTTAATATTAAATTATTATAATCAAGTCAAGTGATGAAGGATTTTGACAGTAATCAGTGTTGAGCACTACTGTAAGGTTAACCCTGCCTGCTTTAAATGCTTCAAAATGATTAACAGTTAAAAACATTCGTTAGAAATTTAGAAAAGCAATCAAATGTAATCATTACTTTAATAAAGTAATTGAAATAGTTACACTACTATTACATTTTAAATAGGGTAGCTTGTAATCTGTAACCTATTCCAAAGTAACCTTCCCAACACTGAAAAGCATATATCATACATTTATTGGCATTGCATCGATTATCAGTCTAACATGTTTCTAATTAATGATACAGTCAAACCAAGACACCGTCAACATTTCTCACATTATCACAGTTTATTCGCTACAGTTTAGACAATGGTAATAAAATAAACTGTGTCAGAACAAACTCATCTTGATAATGTCAGATAACTTTGATATAAAGGTATGGATTACAATCAACCAAAAATTATTCAGCTGTTAATTTTAAGTACACAATTAGATAATACCAATTTAGGTCAACCAATTACCAAGCAATGCTTCATTTTGTTCAGTCTGTGGTGTAAAAAGTTCGCATTAGCAATTAAAGAAAAACATTTAAGGTTTTTGCTTCCAAATTATTTTTATCAATTTTACTGGTAGTCCACTGTATGAAGAATTTTTGGGTATAATGCGTCACAAATCACTTTATTTTGCTATCCTCACTTACATAAATTAACTTAAGTGTCCTGCACCCACTAGTAAAAAAAAAATTCTAAAATTATATCTGATGTCTGAATAATTTTTGGTTTGACTGTATCTGCCACCCACTAATGGTTTTCATTGATTTGGTCTATTTAGAAAACGTTAAGCGCACCACTTTGCTAAAAACAAAAATTTGATTTCAACAAAAATTCTACAAACAATTCTACAGAAATGATTCATCGTGCAGTTAAGGTCATAGCACACGGAGTCCGAAATTTTCATATGCGATTTTTCATTTTTTTCATATTCGTCACTCTTTCCTATCAAAATGCTTGCTACAGATGCAAAAATGCAGAAAATCGAACCTGATCCGAATTTTTTTATGACGGACGAATTTATTTTTTAACGTGCAAAAATTTCGGATGAGAATTTCGGACTCGGTGTGCAAAGACCTTTATAGAGTCACGTCGGATGGGATCTGTGTGATACGGGCATCAGTAGAGATGTGCGCTGATCGCGAGTCCATTCGAGGCCGACCCTGCTGACCGTGCGAAACGCGCCCCAGTCGTGGATCGGAGTCGATTTCGTAACGGTAATGATACCCCTCCAGCACATCTCGACAGGCTTCATATATTTCTATGATCCACTTCTTAATACCCTTTCGATTGAGGTAGACAACAAAGAGGAAGACCATGCCTACTAATCCCAGCACTAATCCAAGGAAAACGTAGGATGTTTGTAGGGACAAATCGGTAATTTCTTCGTGAACATTACCGTAACACCCCAACGCCTGCGCGCTAATACCCCGCAAAGATGCGCCGCGAAGAGAAGCAGGGAAGTCGCAATACAGCCTGTCTGCATCACCCACTCTGACTTCCGAACTGTTTAGCCAGTTTGCGAACTCTTGCGCTTCGCAAGTGCATGTATACGGATTCTGACCCAAAAGAAAACGCACACGACCGAGTCGCTCCAGTTCGCGCAAACCCTCGTCGCTGATAGTTCTGAAGGCGTTTCCGGTCAAGTCCAGCTCTAGAAGTTGCTCGACGCCAGAGAACGTGCCGTTGTAGATGGCCACCAGAGAGTTGTTGCGCAAATGCAGACGCTGCAGGTTCGGAAGAGGAGCGAACATTCCTGGGGGTAAGAGGACGAGGCGGTTTCCCGATAGATCGAGGCGCAGCAGGTTGGTGAGCTCTCCCCAGCGCAGGGCGGTGATGAGGTCCGTCAGAGACGTGTAGTTATAGAGCGACGAGCGCAGGCTGAGCTCCTGCAGAGGGCTGCCAGGCACGGAGAACGCCTCGGGATGGATCAGAACCAGCTGGTTGTTGTTCAGGATTAGAGAACGCAGCGTGAGCAGAGAGGAGAACGCATGCGAGCCGATCTCCATAATGCTGGGAGAATAGAGAGACAGCGCGAGGATTTTAAATGGTACAATATACAAATCAGCAAGAACACATGACTAAATCTGTATTAGTGTTAGAAGAGTAAAAATACAGACTATAATGGTGGATAGATAGATAGATAGATAGACATTCAGAGATGGATAGATGGATAGAGTCAGATTGATATATAGAGATGGATGGATAGATATAGAGATAAATTGTAGATAGACAGAGATAGATAGATAGATAGATAGATAGATAGATAGATATATAGATAGATAAATAGATAGACAGACAATAGAGATACAGACAGATGGATAAACAGATAGATAGATAGATAGATAGATAGATAGATAGATAGATAGATAGATAGATAGATAGACATTCAGATATGGATGGATGGATAGAGTCAGATTGATATATAGACATACAGATGGATGGATAGATATAGAGATAAATTATAGATAGACAGAGAGATAGACAGACAATAGAGATACAGACAGATGGATAAAGAGATTGATAGACAGACAGATACATAGATAGAAAAACATAAATAGATAGACAGATAGATAGATAGATAGATAGATAGATAGACAAACAAACATACAGATGGATAGACGGATGGATGGATGGACAGATTCATATATAGGCATACAGAGATAGATGGATGGATAGACAGATTTATAGACAGACAGAGATGATAGAGAGATAGATAGACATACAGACATATGGATAGACACTGACACTATATATATATAGATAGATAGATACAAACAGACATATGGATAGATGGACAGATTGATATATAGACACAGATAGATAGACTGATTGATTTTGTTTATTAACAATATCTTTTCTTCCCATTATCACTCTAGACAGATATATATTTTTGTTGACTAACAGTGTCTTTTATTCCCAGTATTGTCTAGACAGACAGTAGACTGATAGGTTTAGTTGACTAGCAGTGTGTTTCTCACCCGTTGTCGCTCAGGTTCAGGAGTGTGGCGTTCTGCAGTCCGCTGAAGGCGTTGGGATCGAGTCTGTGAATCGCGTTGCCGGTGATGATCAGGCTGCTCGCGTCGCGCGGGATCGCGGCGGGGACGCGGTGGAGCGCGGCAGACGCGCAACGCACCGTCCGTTCAGAACACTCGCAGCGCGGCGGACACGACGCGACGCACGCGGAGACGCACAGCATCGCGCAGACGAGCGTCAGCGGCATCATCCTCGCGGTCCGGAGCATCTGACGGCACCGCGCTCAGAGTAAGTGCACATGCTTTACAGGAGCTCCTTACTAACAGATTCACCAGAAACACCTCTGATCTCTGATATATAAGCGAGAGGGGGGGCGGAGAGGGGCGGGGCGGGGCGGGGCGGGGGCGATACACTCCATTCACAGCACTGTGCTCTATAGCCCGGTCTCATGGAAATGCGTATAAATAGTAAGCCAAATAAAAACAAAAACTTTTGGTACTGATACGCAAAAAAATTACTTTGGCGTGCATATAATATGCAGTTTTCGCGTGCATATGATACGAAATTTGTGGGCGTGCATATGATACGCATGTGTTTGGCGTGCATATAATATGCAGTTTTCGCGTGCATATGATACGCATCTACCCCACACCCCTAATCCTACCCATTGCGTAGCACACGCCAAAGTCAATTTTTGCGTATCAATACCACAAGTTTTTGTTTTTATTTGGCGTACTATTTATACGCACTTTCGTGAGATCGGGTTGTCTGATAATAGGGAGCATTTCTAGAGCAGTTTGTGATTTGTTCAGATGTAAAATGCACTGTTGGGAAATATTAACAACTCTCATCTTTCCTTTCTCATGCATTAAACTCCCTACTATACAGCTGTGAAGAAGAATGCACAAACACACTTTACAATCAAAACTGTTGATTACTGTTGAAGATGAAGATTTTTGTGGTTAGTTAGCGGATGGTGTTGGTAGTTAATGTGAATCTCTACACCTGTGTCAACTTGTAAACTGACTTTATACATCCATTAAAAATGAACAAAACACATTTGATTCAAACACATTCAGACGAATCAAACATCATGAAGTATGGAAGATTGTTTCAAGACAAAAAAATTAAAAAGGTAGGCCTAATTGCAACATTTTATCTCACAATTGAGTATATCTCACAATTATATATCTTTCTTGCAATTTTTTTGTCATATAAAGTCAGAATTTTGAGATAAAAAGTCACAATTAACTTTATTTTTTAATTATGTTGCAGAAACAAACAAACAAAAAAAGCAGAATTGTGAGATGTAAACTCATATCTTACAATTCTGACTTTTTCCTCAAAATTGTTTATATAAAGTTTATTTCTCACACATTTTTTTCAGAATTTTACTGAAATGTCAGAATTGATGAAAAAGTTACAACTACCTTTTTTATATTTTTGTGGCAGAAACAAAAAAAAAGAAAAGAAAATTGCAAGATGTCAGAATTCTGAGAAAAAGGTCAAAATTCTGAGTTTATATATCAAAAGTTTTCTCGGAATGGTAAGTTTATATCTTGCAATTTTATTCATTTTTTCTCAAAATTGCAAAAAAAAAAAAAACTCAAAATTATGTTTTTTTATTTTTAATTCTGTGAAAAAAAAAAAAAAGCTAAATTGCTAGATGTAAACTCAGAATTCTGAGTAAAAAGCAAAAATTCTGAGTTTATATCTTGCAGTTCTGACTTTTTCTCATAATTGTTTATATAAAGTTTATTTCTCACAATTTTTGTTTCCAAAATTTTTCTTAAATGTCAGAATTGTGAGAAAAAAGTTACAATTACCCTTTTTAAAAATGTTTTTAAATTTTTTAATTCTGTGGCGGAAACAAAAAAAACAATTGCAAGATGTGAAGTCAAAATTCTGAGAAAAAAAAAGTCAATTGCATATAGTTTATATATCAAAATTCAAACTTTTTCTCAGAATGGTAAGTTTATATCTTGCAGTTTTACATTTTCTCTCAGAAAAAGTCAAAAGTACCTTTTTTATTTTTTAATTCTGTGGCAGAAACAAAAAACAGAATTGCAAGACGGAATGCACGATATAAGAATTGTCATGTAAACTTGGAATTGTAGGAAATAAGTCCAAATTGTGGTGGAAACAGGCTTCCATAGTCCAGTGGCACAAAAACGTGTGTGCTTGCTTTCTTAACAATATTATATTTTGTGCATCTTAAGTGAGGACAAACATTAAAAAATGAGGACAAGCATTATGGTATACTTTTGTATTTGGTCATATAATATAAATGAAGATGTAAACATAAAAAAAAATCAAAAGGAATGAACCTGAAATGAAACAAATTTACAGACTCCCATTAATGTAAAACAATATACTCCTGTGAACATTCAGGATCATTTAAAACAACTGATGAAAATCGACTTAAATGCAAAGAGTTCAAAATTCTCATCATTTTGACAGGAAACTGCTGCCATGTTTTATTTAGCCCTATCCACATAGTGATATGATTATATTACAAATATATCAAATGCAAAAGCTTATGTGATGGAAAAAGTCCCTGTAATTGACTTATTTGCCATGGTACTGACAGTCTGTGTCTCGTGTCATTAGATGCACAGAGGTCTCTGTATTCAGCCGTGATCCTGAGGTGTAAACAGCATCTCTCTCAGCGTTTGCTGAGATCCTCATCCAGCCTCAGTCATCGCAGGTTGACAGCAAGGGCGATGGTGACGATGACCCCACAAATCATCAGGAAAGGCAGCCAGGTCTTCAGGAACCCCACAAAGCTGCAGGACACGAGAAAGAGACGAACGGAGACCTTCAAACCAGCCGTTTTAACAGTGTAGATAAAAACACTGGCCTTTTAGAGAAGCACATAACATTACAGGGAATCGAAATTCTGTCATGTACTCAGCTTTATGTCGTTCCGAACCCATTTCTATGTAGGGTTTCTGCAGGTTTCATGAAGGTAAATTTAAGACTTTTAAAGACCTTTTTAAGACATTTTAAGGAATGCAATGAGTTGTTTTAGCAGCATTTCAAAGATTGAAAATAGAACTTCCAACCAATCTCCGTTACTTTTTAAATCATTTTATGGCTTGAATAGCTGTGTTTACAAATATTAGAATATTAAAAATTTCTTCTGATCACACTGCAAAAAAGTTATGTTCTTCCTCTATTTTTTATTTTGTTTTTCAGTGCAAATGTCTAAAGATTCTTACATCTAAAAAGTAAAAAACAAATATCTGCTACGCTGCAAAAAAAAAAAAAAATTCTTAGTATTTTTGTCTTGTTTTCCAGTATAAAAACATTCTTCAATATAAACATTCTTGAATCAAGATGCATTCACTTGAGAAGCAAAATTATTTAAGATATTAAGTCTTGTTTTCTGAAATTGTATCAAAATTATTCTCGGAATGTTAAGTTTATATCTTGTCATTTTATTTTGTTTTCCTCAGAATTGCAAAAACCCAAAATTACCTTTGTTTTTTTTTAATTCTGCTGTGGAAACAAAAAAAGCAAAATTGCTAGATGTAAACTCAGAATTCTGAGAAAAAAATCACAGTTTATATCTTGCAATTCTGACTTTTACTCATAATTGTTTATATAAAGTTTATTTCTCACAATTTTTTCCCCCAGAATTTTTCGTAAACATACATCTAAACACAGAGACTTGAACAGTCACACAACTTTGTGCCAAACACTCTAAGACTATAACATTCATATAGTATTACAGTGTAAATAATCATGCCACGGTTTTATATTTTATAGAACATTCAAAGAACATTCTGGCATTGTTAGACATTTAGATGCAATGAAATGACACATATTTCAAAATGTTTCACTTGATTTCATACATATTGACAGGAATTATAGTTTGGGAGAAGCCTGACTAGCAAAAGGTGTACAAGTTAGGCCCATACAATAACAACTAACGCAAGTAATCTTACTCATCAGAATGATCTCCTCCACTGGATCAAGCTGCGCGTCACATCACAATCTTCTTAAATTCTGAAAATACTTGCTTATTCCTTTCAGCGCGTCTTCTTCAAAAAACAAAGAGAAGCCGAGATGAACTTGTTATATCTTCCCGCTTTGTTTACGAAGGTTACAAAGCATTTAAAGTTTGCGCATCTCACATGGTCGATTATCATATTAAAAATGGACCCGCTCGTGGGTATAATCACATTAGAGATAATGAACTCAACAGGAAAAACTGGACCGCGCGTTGGTTTCATATGGACTACTTTATCAGAGAATATTCGTTTTCGATGTGACTTAATTTAACCCTCTGGGGTCTGAGGGTGTTTTGGGGGCCTGGAGAAGTTTTGACATGCCCTGACATTTGTGCTTTTTTCAGTAAACATATAAATGGCTAAAGTCTAATAACACTAATCAGCACAAACTGGGCTACAATAATATGTTAGCAGCATTTATGTACATGATTGTGTTTTTGAGAAAGAAACGTTTATGTGAGGTTAGTGAAAAACTAAAATTTTGAAATAAGGCCATAAAAAAAAAAAAAAAAAAAATTATACAGAAGATTTGTTCACAAGACTTTTGAGAACTGGATCTTTGTAGTCTAGAGTTTTTGCTTCAAAATTATGTTGTTTACTTGCTCACAGAAAACAATATATTGATTTAAATTTTCGAAGTCACTTTTTGAGTAAAAAGGGTCTACGCGAGAGGGCGTGAACTATCCTGGATAATGCTGTGACTCACACCTGAGAAGACAAAGACCCGCATAATGAGCTGCACAATGAGCCATTTAGTCAGATATGTGACTGAGAGAGAAGAGTTACAAGAAAGAATGTGAGGACAAAATTAATATATATAAATATGTATATATTAGGGGTGGCACGGTACATGTATTCGTACCGAACCGTCATGGTACATGAGGCCTTACAACGAATACAGGCAATTCACCCTCAATCCAGAAGGGGGCGCCCGCAGCAATGCAACGCTGTTTGATAACCTCCAGCAGAAGAACAGCGAATGCCATGAGTTGTGCACTTGAAAACAAAGTCCCCTAGACAGTGACCATGTGCTGATTCTGAACGTGTCTCTCACATAGACTGACAAAGGAATAAAGGCTTGTGCACTATTGTTTCACTAGATAAGACCCTTATTTATTGTCTGGTATCGTTTATAACCCTTTGAAGCTGCAATGAAACTGTAATTTTGACCTTCAACCTTCAACTTTTCCCCCAGAATTTTTCGTAAATGTCAGAATTGTGAGAAAAAAGTTACAATTACCCTTTTAAAATTTTTAATTCTGTGGCGGACAATTCATACTTAGTATTTTTGTCTTGTTTTCCAGTATAAATATCAATATCAACATTCTTGAATCAAGATGCATTTACCTGAGAAGCAAAATGACTTAAGATATTCAGTCTTGTTTTCTGAAAGACTAATCAAGATTTTGTTAGTTTTTGCTTACAACAAGAAAAATTATCTTTCAATGGGCTCAGAAAAAATCATCTTAATTCAAAAGGAAAACAAGTGTCATTTTCTTACCCCACTGGCAGATATTTTTTTCTTGTTTTATAGAAAATCTAACAAAATTTTGATAATTTTTTGTGTGAAGTCATTTTGCATCTCCATTAAATGCATCTTGATTTAAGGATA
Organism: Onychostoma macrolepis; assembly: GCF_012432095.1. Classification (NCBI taxonomy): domain Eukaryota; kingdom Metazoa; phylum Chordata; class Actinopteri; order Cypriniformes; family Cyprinidae; genus Onychostoma; species Onychostoma macrolepis. The sequence goes on along the minus strand of NC_081170.1, from coordinate 1,476,942 downwards.
TTTAGACATTTGTAAACAAGATATTCATTTTTGCAGTGTATGCAACATTTAATGCCATGACTTTATGAATTTAAAGACGTTCTGCTCTGATTTAAGACCTTAAATATTGAAGGGCGAATTAAGACTTTTTAACCTCCGCAGAAAAAACTCAGAAGAGCGTCACAGGTTTTAAATGACATTTTTTGCTTTAACAATTGCTTTAAAATTATGACTTTTGAGGATAATCTTACACAGAAACCCACAATCCATCTCTCTCTCTCCAAAAAGCCGTCCTGCTGTCCTCTGCACCGCAGCGCTGAGCCCCAGCGGAAAAAACACTGACATATAAAGGGGAAACACGGCCGCCGCTGCGATAAATCATTCAGTCAAAGGTAAGGACACAATGACTTCTAAAAGCTGAGGCTGCGTCGTGTATCCTTCACAAAGAAGGCAATCCCAGAATGCACTGAGCAGATGCAACAACCTAAAAATCAGGGTCTTAAAAAGTCTTAATTCTTCCTTCCACAAATTAATGGCTTAAAAGGTCTTAAATCTGAACAAACAGTCATAAAGTCATGGCACTAAATGTTGCAAGCACTGCAGAAAATGAATATCTTCATCAGTATTTTGTTCTGTTTTCCAGTACTAATATCTAAACATCCCTAAATCAGATGCAAAATTAACATATGAGAAAGAAACTGAACAAAATTAAGAGAGTTTATGATTAAAACAAGAACAAATATCTGTCAATAGGAAATGAAAACTTGTTTTCCCGTTGAGTTGATATTTCTGACTATGTTGGCAGATATTTGTTCTTGTTTTAATTATAAATTCACTTTATTTTGATTAATTTCTCATGAAAACGAGACTTAATATCTCATGTCACTTTGCTTCTGAAGTAAACAATCAAAAATACTGAGGATGAGCATCACTTTTTTGCATCGTGATCAGAAACTGCAGTAAAAGTTGGGAGCAAAGCTTGAAAATGAATTAAAAAGTAATGGAGATCTGTTGGAAATTGTATTGAAATTGTGTTCCCCTTAAGCTGAATAAATAAGCTTTCCATTGATGTATGGTTTGTTATGATCTGACAATATTTGTCTGAGATACAACTATTTGAAAATCTGGAATCTGAGGGTGCAAAAAAATCTAAATATTGAGAAAATCACCTTTAAAGTTGTTCAAATGAAGTTCTTAGCAATGCATATTACTAATCAAAAATGAAGTTTTGAGTAGGAAATATACAAAATATCTTCATGGAACATGATCTTTACTTAATATCCTAATAATGTTTGGATAAATGGATACTTTTGACCCATACAATGTATTGTTGGCTATTGCTACAAATATACCTGTGCTGCTTATGACTGCTTTTGTGCTGCAGGGTCACATATGAACAAGAAACACATGGATGAATCAATAACATGCATGCATGCAAAACCCCCCAGAATTTCATTCATCTGATACGGACTCCACACAGACGGAAGCTCACCTGACGTGTTTGCTGTGGATGAAGGTCAGCAGGCAGAGGTTGACCATGTTCCAGGACGAGCTGTTATCGTAGCGCATGAGGTTTAGAGCCATGGCCACATGAGAGTGACAGTTATCACAACACAGATTGTGCTGCAAACACAACAGAACAGTGTCAGGTACTAAATGGCTGAAAATCTAAATTCGAATTTTGTATTTAAATATTATCAATATTTTAAAAGGCATAATTTCTGTTAAGGGGAAAAAAGCTTTTGGCTTCTCTCCTGAGGCCACAAGAGGGCGCATCAAGCAAAATATTATTAATGCACGTTTCTTCAAAGCAATAAAATAACACAACTATCTTTGAAAAAAGTGCATAATGTTTAAAATAATGCTTACTCACACATTTCATCGCATCTCGTGCGCCACTGATAAGGCAATGCACACCTAAAATTCGAATGTGGATTTTTATTTTAAATTCGACGAATTCAAGTTTTTTTGACAGCCCTATCGGGTACAAATGTGGAAATTAATTGGGTTGCATAACAACAAGGTTTTAAACAAAACAGCTTTTTTTTTTGTACAGACTAAAGGTTCGTTCAAATCAAGGACAATAATTATAATGATAACAATAAAGATATAGTTTTAAAAATCATTCTAAATGTAATGAACCGAACCACAACTATAATGATAACTGCACAGAGGAACGATATCATTGGATTCACTTTCACAATGATTTTTTTTCTAGCTGATGTTCAGCCAATCAGAATCCATCCTGCTTGAGCATTTAAAGCGGTAGATGACAAAACAACAGCACAATTAGAACAATATTGTGCATTGGTATGAATGAGCCTTAAAGAGACAGTTCACTAAAAAAAATAAAGTTCTGTCATCATTTACTCATGTTGTTCCAAACCTGTATGAGTTTCTTTTTTCTGTTGAACTCAAAAGAAGATATTTGTTGGTAAGAATGTTGGTAACCAAAACATTGCTTCCACAGTATGGACAAAAAAATACTAAGCTACCAGCAAGTGTTTGGTTAACGACATTCTTCAAAATACCTTCTTTTGTACTCGACAGGTTTGGAATAACTTGAGTAAATGATGACAGAATTTTTATTTTTTTGGGGGGTGAACTGTCCCTATAAGAACATAGAACAAGTAAATAATTAATTTTTAATTTATAATTTTTTAAAAACATTTTCTTTATAAAAAATGTATAAGAATAGTCCAATTTAAGCTTTATGAAATATATTTAAAAAATTATAATAAGAAATTAAATGTAAATATATCAAAGCTACAATACTAAATATAGGGTAGTTGATGAATATAATACATAAAAATTGCACAATATATAAATGTGAATCTCATGAAAACATATTCAGCTCATAAAATCACATGTCAAATGACATTTAATTCTAAGAGTCTAGCAGTGACTCCAAAACATATAGGATGAGCATTCTTTCTGTTTCCTAAACATGGCCTGCCTGGGATTTCTAAATTGCCTGAAGTGTCCTGGTTTTGGCTTTTTTCCCCTATTGATGGTCTCTTTGCAATCCTCATACATTATTGTATGGGTGTGCAATATATATCGTCTGCGATAATATGTGACCCTGGACCACAAAACCAGTCTTAAGTCGCTGGGGTATATTTGTAGCAATAGCCAAAAATACATTGTATGGGTCAAAATTATAGATTTTTCTTTAATGCCAAAAATCATTAGGATATTAAGTAAAGATCATGTTCCATTAAGATATTTTGTAAATTTACTACCATATGTATACCAAAACTTAATTTTTGATTAGTAATATGCATTGCTAAGAACTTCATTTGAACAACTTTAAAGGTGATTTTCTCAATATTTAGATTTTTTTGCTCCCTCAGATTCCAGATTTTCAAATAGTTGTAGCTCAGCCAAATATTGTTTGTTCTATCATAACAAACCATACATCAATGGAAAGCTTATCAGCTTTCAGATGATGGATAAATCTCAATTTTGAAAAAATTGACCCTTATGACTGGTTTTGAGCTCCAGGGTCACATATCGTAATTGTTGTTTAATGACGTGCGATATGACATTATCAAGTACCCCTACAGAGTCCACGTATACATTACATGAAGTCTAGACGAGAGCGAGTGCGCATTTAGAGAGTGTTCTTTCACTGCATGATTCAGTCTAATAAAATACATTTAGAATGATCACAAAATTCAAGATATGAGGGCAGAAAATTTATATATTTACATCATTTCATATAGTTGATCAATATCACATGAAGAGTGCCATTTTTTCTCCAAAAATTGCCATGATTACAAATGCAATATTGATTTTTTTACAACAGTTAAAACGGTGTTTCGTTCCTGAATGAATCAACCGTTTAAATGATTCGGTTCAATCTCAATGACTCACTTATTAACAGTGACTGCTGCCACCTGCTGGCGGTTTTAATTTCACATTTAAAGTATCTTTTATTATTTAAATAATTTCTAATATCAGTATTCAACATTTTATGTTTTATATATATATATAAAAATATGCATTTGTAATTGTCCTGCATTAAACAGTGTGTAAACGCATCTAAACACCTCTTCAGACGCAGCTTCTGTGTTTCCTCTGCACTGCAAAGATGAATTTTATTGATACTGATTTAATTTGCTTGGTAACAGCCTAAAAGTCTTATTATTCTAATTCACTGATTAAATGTAAGAATTTGACTCAAAAGATAATGGAGACTTTTCGAAAAATGGCTTTATAAAGATAAAAACACCCATAACAGGTAAAAAATCTATTTAAACTTACTGGAAAAGATTAATTTCTATCTGAGCATCACACAGAATATGAAGAATATCACAAACTTTAGGAGTCAGCTGTCCACGGTAAGACACCAGCACAATAACACACTCAGCAAAATATCGTCTAATTCACGTTATCAATAAAATCCCTGAAAATATAGAGATATTATTTTTGTCAATATCGCACACCCCTACTGTAGATCCTGCCTTCTTGCATGAAACAATTGGTCAGTTATGCACAACGCCTGCACGCTATTGGTCAAACTATTTTTCAGTCATTACCTTCAGCAAGAATGAAAACAATAGGAAGACAAAGCCAAAACCCGGACATTTTAGGCACTTTAGTAATCCCGTCTGAGGAAAACGAGGGCATATGCTCACCCTACAAGCACACATTACAGTAAAGCTCTGACCATTCTGGTTTTGTACACCTCGGACGCCTCATGCACGGCTAAATCCCAGGCGTTCGCTCCGCCGCCGTACACTTTATTCTTATCCAGCTTCCAGTACCTAAAACAGCAGTCATTGAATTAGTCACACACTATATCTACTGTATTCAGTCTCATATGCACAGGTGATGTCTATCACAAGCTGTTTCCATCCACCTTTTTTATGCACATTTTGGGATATCGCATAAATAAAAAAACGCTGGATGGAAACACCAAATTCTAAAAATATGCATAAAAAATGAATGCGCTCAACTAAGTAGGATAAATTTCTTATCCGGTAAGAAAACAAGCGCATAAACTACGACGGAAACACTTTTACCGAATAAATTCCTTAATGCGCATTAAAAAAGACATTTGCAACGGGACAACATAAAACTGAACCAACCAGCGGACCGATCTCATTGCACAGCATCTAAAATGCTAATTTTGTAATTCTAAAAAGCTTGAGCTAAGTCTCGTCAAAGTGCTTCGTTATAATTAACTCCCAGAACTGAGTTCCCAAACAGCAGACTCTGAAAATGAGATAACATGACCACGTTTCGTCTGCGCGCTCCGAAGCTCGTAATTTATCGTATTAAAAAATTATTACATAAAGTGCCTTCTGCAGCAAATTAAATTTTCTTCGTGATATTTAGCACAAGTTATTTAGGAAGTGACGATTTTGTTCTCTTCAACTGACTGGATGGAAACGGTGCTTTATTCGCAAATGTTTTATGCGATATTCCAATTTTGCGCGTAAGTTTAATTTGTAACTTTGGATGGAAACATAGCTACATTCACTAGTTTTAAACTCACTTTGTTGGTTTTCCAAACGCCATGTTGTCCTCCTGCGGAAAATAGAAATGAAAGTAGTCAGTGCATCAATGCATTCACGATAAAAACACAGTCAGCTCAATCATCAGATATAAACTCACTGATACGAAATAAGGTCCTGCGAAATCCCTGATCACACCGGTGGATGTGCAGATGCCCATGTGACCAATGAAGGGCAGGAACCACCTGCAAACACAACAACAACAATAATAATAATAATACTAGTGCTGTCAAACGATTAATCGCGATTAATCCAATCCAAAATAAAAGTTTTATTTACATAATATATGTGTGTGTGTACTGGGTATATTTATTATGTATATATATAAACACAAACACATGCATGTGTATATATTTAAGAAAAATATGTTATGTTCATATATTAAATATATTTATATATAATATAAAATATAAGAATATAAATATATTTAGCGCTGTCAAACGATTAATCGCGATTATAAGAATATAAATATATATATATACATGTAAATATTTACAAAATATATACTGTATGTGTGTGTGTTTATATATATACATAATAAATATACACAGTACACACACATATTTTACGTAAACAAAAACTTTTATTTTGGATGCGATTAATCGCGATTAATCGTTTGACAGCACCAATAAAAATCAGCATATTCTAACTTAAAAATTGAGTGTTTACTATTGTCCTTTTGGATTATTGACACACTATTTTGCTATTTGATTCTGTAAAGCTGCTTTGACACAATCTGTATTGTTAAAAGCACTGTATGAAAGATGACTTGACTTAATAACAACAACAATAAGAGATGACAAACAGCAAACAGTGATCTGTGTTTATAGCTGAAGTGTTGTATGCTGAAGTATGTTTACTTTCTTTAATCAAATACATGTAAGTGAGGATTATATGAGCTCAGTTCAGCCTCGCGCTGCATCACAACAGTTGATGTTTTTGTTGTGTAACAGAACAGAACGACAGCGAACGTTAAGCGCGTCAGAACGGCTCCGGTCGCCACTCACGTCAGAACCGGGATGGGAGTCCAGACGATGCAGTGCGGATAACGGCACATTTCTTTGTCGATTTTCTCGAAACCGCCGTGGAAGTGCTTCATCGTGTCTATCTCGGTAACATCCGCCATCACCGTCTGTGCGCGGTGACGTCATCGCGACGGCGTACAGGCGCCCGTGCGTGCGTGCGTGCGTGCCACCAGTTCAATATGTTTGATAGAAGTCTCTTCTTCTCGCCAAGGCTGCGTTTATTAGATCAAAAATACAGGGAAAACAGTGACATATTATTGCAATTTAAAATAGATGTTTTCTATGTGAATATGTGTTAAACTGTAATTTATTTCTGTGATGCGCAGCTGTATTTTCAGCATCATTACTGCAGTCTTCAGTGTCACATGATCTTCAGAAATCATTCTAATATGCTAATTTGGAAAAAAAAAAGAAAAGAAAAGAAATTGATGCTTTTTTTTCATAAAGAATGCATTAAATTGATTAAAAGTGACCTACTAAAAGTCGCATTTCAAATAAATGCTGTTTTTTTTTTTTTACTTTCTGTTCATCTGTAAATCCTGAAAAATTAAATGTATCAGTTTCCACAAAAATATTGTGCAGCACAACTGTTTTCAACATTGATAATAATCAGAAATGTTTGTTGAGCAGTAAATCAGCATATTAGAATGATTTCTGAAGATCATGTGACACTGAAGACTGCAGTAATGATCCTGAAAATACAGCTGCACATCACAGAAATAAATTACAGTTTAAAATATATTTATATAGAAAACAGCTGTTTTACATTATAATAATATTTTGCAATTTTTACAGTAATTTTGATCAAATAAATGCAGCCTTGGTAAGTAGAATTTTTTTTTTTTCAAAACATAAAACAATATGAATTATTCCAAAATGTTGACAGCTAGTGAAATATCACATGTATAATATTACACATATAATATAATATTAGGCTAACAGGGTTTTCTTTTTGTCTATGAAGTAGTAGTAGCACCGTCGAGGTCAAAGTGGCTTATATAAATATGTACTTAATTGACTTTATAATGTAAAAATTCCTGTAAAAAGAGCCCAGGGCTTCATGCATTAGATCCCAGCGGTGTAAGAACAGGTGTGGCTCGTGTTGAAGTGACACTTTCTGCATTAATTCTTACTGTAGCGTGACATCTGGGGCACCGTGCGGCTTCCTTTATCACCCTAATGACTCAGTTACTGTACTACACTCACAGCGTAGAAACTGGAGCACAGCTGCGTATTTCTGACAGCATGCCAGCAGATATATGAGAAAGTTTGGGTTGGGATGTGTTCTAGATCATTCCATTAAAGCAAAGGCCATTTTCTGCACTACAGTACTGTGGTGCACACTACTGTAGCTTACTACATAGTGAATACTGAGCAGGATGCACTGTATACCTAAACACTGAGTGAAATGTTGCGTAATATACTACATACTACATGTGATTAATGTGCTGAAAAAATGATAAACATCTCAATTATCTAGTTTTTTTTCCCCACATCAAACAATGTTATTTAACATCACTAAATCAGTGTTATTTTAGTATAATTGAGACTATTATACTTCACTGTAAAAAGTGATAAGTTGACTTAACTTAGAAAAATTGAGGAAACCTGTTGCCTTAAAACTTTTTACAGTGTATTTATTCATATTTTGAATGTTTTTGTTTTTATGTATATTTTTGGATATTTTAAATATAGCTGAAATATTAAACAACAACAACAAAAAAAAGTTAACCGTTATTTTAAACTACAATCTCTTTTTTAATGGTTTTAATTTTATTACGACCATGCACTGAATTAACCCGAATGCTTTCATTTATACCAACAAAACACATTTTTATGGGTTAAATCAGGTGAAAATCACTCTTTAAGGCAAGTGTCCAGTAATCGTCTTGGGAATAAATATAGTTATTGTGATTAATTTTATGTAAAACGGTTTTAACTTTCATAAGTCTGATCAAATAATGAGTCAAAATATAGAAATGTCAAAATTGCAATGGAAGGTGGCAAATGTAGTAGTTCATTCACAGTATACACACTACATAGTATGCTATTCTAATCTGGCCTAGATGTGCTATACTTTCCTCATTAGTGTATGTAGGTCAGGTGGCCTTTAGAGGACACAGGTTTCCTTCACGGCAGCAAATGAATTACACACGGAGGGAAAAAACTAACTATTCAGCAAAAAACAGACTTTGAATAATTGTGGGCCGGGAAAGTCAACGTAACACCTTCATCAGAGCAGCACTCAGGGATTCGGCGACGAATGTGTCTGCGTCAATTCAGAGCAGCCAATCAGCTGCGAGAATCACGTCTGCACCGGAATCCTCAGAGCTGCAATCTTGAGGCTATGCTTTAGATACAGTAAAATCAAAATAACATTTATTCTGCTTTATTTCCGACAGAAATCCATTGGTTGCATGTTCAATCATTCATATGTTAAAAACAAATATAGGACAGATGCAAAAAGTCTTAATTCTCCCTTCCACAAATTAAAGCTATAGCCTATAGAAGGTCTTAAATTGGAGCAGAAAGTCTTACATTCATAAAGTCATGGCATTAAATGTTGCATGCATTGCAAAAAATGAATATCTTGCTCAGTATTTTTGTCTCATTTTCCAACACAAATATCTAAACATCATAAAATCAAGACACATTTACTGGAGATGCGAAATGAACGAGAACGAATATCTGTCAGTGGGGAATGAAAACTTGTTTTCCCTTTAAATTAATGTGATTAATGTGATTTGTCTGAGCCCCATTGAAAGATAATATTGTTTTGATCATAACTTATTTTGATCGATTTCTTGTATTTCTTGAAGATGTGAAAAGCAGAGGAGCAGAAAAACTATTCAATTGAGTGAGTCATTTACGCTGGAACCGCTCCAAATGATTCAAACTCGTGAGTTCGATCATTCAGTTCAAGCGATTCACTAACAAAAACCAGATCAAAAGAGCCATTCGTTTTCAAATTTCGCCATCGCTTGTAATTATTTTGAAAAGCACGTATATTGATGGGTGAAACTCCAGTTTTCGAAACTCCGAATCAGTCAAACCATTGCGTCACAAAATGATTCACTGTTTCGTAAATGCTCCAACAGAGTCCCGATCTGAAACGATGGTTCGCAAATCATTATTTGCGGGTTCATTAATCATTTTATTTATAACGGAACTTCAGAGCAGGTTCGCAAATACATTTTTTAGATCTGAACTTCGGAACAGGTTTGCGAATCATTTTATGAATGGAATAATTTGTGATCCGCGATCCGAGTCCTGATCTGAAATGATGGTTCACAAATCATTCGTCATGGTTTGCGAATCAGGAGCAGGTTTCGGAGCAGATTTGCGAATAATTTTATTTAGATTGGGACTCGGAGTGGGTTTGCGAATCATTTCACGTGTTGAATGATTCATGATCCTGATCTGAAATGATGGTTCACAAATGTGATTCAGATCAGGCGCCTCATTTATAACGGTTGCGTACGCACAAAACCTGCCCTGAAAGAGTAGTGCGCCACTTCCTACGCAAAAGGTGGAATTTATAAAAAAAAAACTTGACGGGAAAACTTGCGCAACTGCACGCAAACTCTGACCCATGCGTACGAACTATTTTTCCTGGGGTGAGAAAATTAATGAAGTAAACAATGATTTAATGACGATATACACATTTACATTAAATATTCCACTCTCATTAATGGAGATAATCACTGAAATTACATAAAGTCATTATGCAGAAGTTAAACCAAAATCATATGAATTTAGACATATTTGTAATGATGCGCTTGATCACTTTTCCTCTTTTAATGACAGCAAGGAGTGCTATAGGTGCACAATAATTCTAATCTGCAGATCTCATTACACTGCTGGATTTGGAGGTCGAACGGTCCATTGTCTGGTTTGAATAGGTCTAATGATAATAGCTTACTGTAAAACCACCGCTGCACAGAGGTGTTGTTGTTGCTGTGTGAAAGCATCTCCACAACATTATGAAAAATACCACTGTATTTGAAGGATACAACTTGAAGAAAACGGTAAGATTTACACGCTTCCTTTTTAAAATAGCTACTTTATCAGTAACGCGAGTCAGTCAATTGTATTTAGGCTACACTGCAATAAATAGGCCTATCCGTTTCCACTAAACATAGCTAATAGATGTTCACCTTATCAGCAAAACTGCATCATTTAATTTGAATTGTTTAAAACAATTGAAATACTATTTGGCCAGTGTAAAAGAATGAGATCAGCTCTATTCTAAAATATTTATCTGATAACTATTTTAAACAGTTTTGTTTTTATAAATATTTTGATATATTTATTCTAAAATGTAACAAGGATATTTGATGATTTTTAGCAATAAAAATTAATGTATGGCACAAATGGCATTTCTAGTCCGTATCTTATATTTCCTTAATATCTTTTACCTTTGACGGTGTTAAACATGGTGTCACGTGGATGGGAATATGCATGGAAATGATATGCAGATGAGGATATGCATAGTAAAGCTAGGCGTTGTAAGCTCCATATATGGTGATTTCTGGGAGGAGTCGGGGTGGAGATGCACGTACGCACAATCTTCCCCTGACTGGGATTTATAAAGTGATTTTTGCGCAGGTTCTGGCGTACTTTTGTGCGTACGCAAAATCTAGCTTGTACGTACACTTTTAGGAAGAAATCTACGGAGAGTTTTATAAATGAGGCCCCCAGGACTTCAAAGTTGGTTCGCGAGTCTTTTTTTTTCTGAGTACTTTTTATTAAACAATACAGAACATCAAACCATTAATGCAGTAGGCCTACAGTTATTAAAAGAAAGAAAGTATACACAAATACAAGTCCCTTAAGAAAATTAATCGTGGTCTTACTATAGTAAAAGTGTATGGTTTTTTGTATAACCACAGTTTTACTACAAATACCATGGTTAAACGATGGTTAATTTGTTGTTACCATGTTTATGGTACGGGGGCGGGGGCGGGGCTGGGATAGATATTAAGGCGATTATCGTTAAGATATTTTTTATATAATGCCCAGCCCTAGAAGGTACAGTAAAAGTTATTATTTATTATTGTAGTGTCAAGATTATTATAGGTAACTAAAACTTAACTCATGAAAAGATGTTATTTGAAAAATTATTTACTTAAACTGAAATTCATAAAACCTGCAGAAACCCTGCATAATGAGCTGGCTTTAAGAAGTAAATAATATTTTAAAAAATTTCACACACATACTATTTGTAAATAAATTAATTTTATTTGAGACAGATGGGAAAATAGAGTGGCTGTGCGTTGTGTCCGGCGCTTCCGACGGCTCTACGTCTGAAATGAGATCAATCTAGTTTGTCTCCATTATTACTGCGTTTATAAAGCCATGCTGTTGATGAGAAATATATAATATAATGTTCTCCTCTGAAAACCCCACCATTGATCAAAACAGCAACGACAGAGCTGCTGCAGAACTTTAAATGTCATTTATTTTTTTAAACGTTGCACTAAACTGTACTGAAATCCCAAAAGGAAATGAACACAGTGAAACATAAACACACATATCCCAAAATAGACCCGATTCTAGTTTCTTTATACTGCTGTTAAATCTCATAGCAAACTGTGAAAAGTCTCGCTCTGTGTTTTTATTCTTCTCTTCTCAGGTTCATCAATTAAGATAAAAGGGCTACAGTCAGACGTCCTGCTCGTGCCGGTGAAGAAGAAGGTAAAAAAATAATAACATCCCCTTCAAAACATCATCATCATCATCATCAACAAACATTTTCAGTTCCAGCAAAACCGACTTGATGAACATTCACAATGCAAGTCTGGGTCGAACAGAAACACTGTTTATTTTTCCAGAATAAATTCCAAACGAAAGTGCTGCAGACCTACAAACATATTTCTATGAACAATAACACTCATTTTCTGTCTTCTGGCGCTCAAAGATCAAGTTCATTCGGAAAAGAAACAAAACGAGACAAAATCGTGTCCAAAAGCAAGCCCCGCATTAGAAAGACCCAAGCGCTGCGCGACTTTGGAAACAAGCTTTAACTTGACGGCACGCCGAATGTGTTGCGTATATTGATCTATAGGTGCTTTCGCTTGGATTGTGCGAGGGAAACTCAGGGAGGAAAGTTGGCTCTCTCACTTCCATCTGCATAGTGCGGAGCGGCAGCATTCATTCACTCAGCGTCGTGTCGAAGAACTGAAATCGCAAAGTAAATATCTAAGGTGCTTCGCTCTCTTGTCGAAGGCGGGATGTGGAGACAGAAGACTGCGGTGTTCTAGCTGGAGCGGCACTGAACCTGGCCGTCTGAGCTCTCTTCATCATCCGAGCCCTCGGTGCCTCGGCTGCTCAGACCCGTGATGCGGTAGCCCATGTTTAGCAGCATCACCTCCAGCGGATCTGCATTCATGCGCCTCTGGTTGGCTTGAGCCGCGCTATCCATGTCCTCCACCACCCGACAGTTCTCGTTCTCCGACTGGTGATCAGAGACAAAACAGGTTACATTTGGTGCAATCAATGTACCCTAAAGACATGCCATCCGAGATCAGGATGAGTTTGTTTCTGATGACACTGACGCAGCGACACATTTCTACAAACCTGATGAAGAAACAAACTCATCCTGATCTCAGATGAACGGAGGGTGAACACATCTTCAGCTAATTTACATTTTTGCTTTAATGCATTTTAAAAAGTTACTAAATCAACTCACTGTTCAGTGTAGGGCTGCAACAACAAATCAATAATCAAAATAACTGATAACGTATTTAATTATCAATTAATAATGTCTTCATGCTGTGCATGGAAAACATAACTTGAGTCAGAATCTGTTAAACTTCATGTAAACAAGTGCTTAAACACGTTTAACAGCACAATAGAATAGGAGCACAATAATTAAGTTTAATTGTAATTGTGTTTTATGAAAGCAGTGACAGTATGTTGACAGTGAATCTGTGTTCCTTGTAGCAGACATTTAGTCTGGGCTTTTGTTTTTCTGTATCATTTTTAATTTAGTGAATTACGTTTAAATTGTAACAAGTCTAAATTTTACTCCCTTTTTGCATGTTTAATTTCCTACATGGATATATTCACTATATTTGTTTTTATTGCAATTTGCACATTGGACAACACTGAGGAGGATGTGGAATAACAATTTTGTAGAAAATAAATTTTTTTTTAGCATTTTTGGATTTTTAAAATTTGATTTATCAAATAAATAAATCACCAGATTAACCTAAATAAACATTAGTTGCAGCCCTAGTTCAGTGCATCAAATCGAACTGAATGAAATACTAAACTGAATAATGAAATGAAAACCAGTGAATCACGAGTCAGTGAATCACGAGTCAGTTGCTGCGTCCCAATTCGCATACTATCCGTCCTAAATAGTATTCGAAAATAGAATTAGTATGTCCCAAATCATAGTATGTTTAAAAAATTATGCTAAAGATTCCCAGATGGTCTACTACTTGGTTAGAATTGAATCGAAGTGCAGATCGATGCACACTCTAATGGCTAATATTGCCCACAACACATTGCGCGGTGGACGAGAATTCGATTAGAACTACAAACACACATAAAAAGTTTTAAAAACTACAAACATGGCGGATCCAGCAGACAGGTAGAGAAAGGGATTGGAGTGATAAATAATCAATGTCTAACCTGATTAAAAAAAAAAAAAAAACAATTGAATGTTATCCACGTTATTTTTCATCTGCAGCAACACTGTGAACTTTTATAATGATACGCTTGGTCATTAACTTTGAAATGCATCATTATGCAAACACATGAGCAAAGTTCTCGGCATGAAAGACCCATGATGTGCCTCTTCATTTCTCTCCAATATGGTTAACTGTGATAAGATGATTGACAGGGGAGTTTAAACAGTTACAGGATGCACGTAACTAAGCAACAGAGCATCCATTAAAGACACAGCTATGACGAAGTAGTATGTCCCAAAGCGTGCCTACTATTCTGCTACATACTCAAAAGTATGTACTTTTTCTTCACAAAAAGAGTACAAACTTTTAGGGCATAGTATAAGTAGGCGAATTGGGACGCAGCAAGCAAGTCAGTGAATCAGTGAATCATGCATCAGTTAGACAGTGAATCGTGAGTCAGTGAGACAGTGAATCGTGAGTCAGTGAGACAGTGAATCATGAGTCAGTGAATCGTGAATCAGTGAATCATGCGTCAATGAGACAGTGAATCGTGAGTCAGTTAGACAGTGAATCATGAGACAGTGAATCGTGAATCATGTGAATCGTGAATCAGTGAATCATGCGTCAATGAGACAGTGAATCATGAGTCAGTGAGACAGTGAACCAGTGAGTCACTGAATCATGAACCAGTGAGTCAGTTCGTACCTCTGGTCTGGGGTTCCAGATCCGCACCACGGGGTCGATGCCGCTGGTGGCCAGGAAGCAGTAGCTGGGATGCGGCTGCAGACAGTTCACTATAGACTCGTCCCCCTGTAAGACCCGCACCAGGTTCGTTGTCTCTTTCTCCCAGATGAAGAACGAGCCGTCGTCTGAACCGCTCACAATGTACTGGCCTTTACTGTAGAGAGACAATCGAATGAGTCAAGTGCTGCGGTCTCATACATACTCCTTTAGCAACACATACGACATTCATTATATGTGGATACAAGACATTATTTACATTTATATTAAAGAGGGAATTCACCACTGACAACATGGGCTTTTAATAAAAATACACTGTCTATGTAGTAGAAATGCTAAAAACATTTAGAAATCTGAAAAAGGGCTGTGGCGTTTCCTTTTGCCCAAAACTTCAACACCGATAATGCACTTTTAATTTTGCCTGTTTATCTGTCGATCACAAAAATGCAAAAGCTTGATCTTTAGTTTTAATAAACAAGTGTTTTGCATAACACGGGTGGCTTTTGCTGGCAAATAATCAGGGCTATGTGGATGCGGGTTTCACAGAGAAAATGTACACACTGTTAATTTACATATGCTACCGATATTTCAACAATACAAAGCTGGTTGAAAACTGGTAAACTGCATTTGGCAGACGCTTTTATCCAAAGCAACTTACAATGCATTCAAGCTTTTATCAGTCATGCATTCCCTGGGAATCAAACCCATGACCCTGGCGTTGCTTGTGCCATTAATCTACTGTTCGAACTACAGGAATGCATTATTTTAACTAAAGACCCATTTTTGACATGTAGATTCAGAATGCGTCACGTAAAAAGAAAAATACGGTAAAACTTAATGCTGGGGAACGATTAATCGCATCCAAAATAAAAGTTTTTGTGTACATAGTATATGGGTGTGCACTGTGTATATGTATTACGATTATGTAAATACACACACATGTATGTATATATTTAAGAAAAATGTTATGTTTATATATGAAATATATTCATATATAATATAAATATATACATGTAAATATTTTCAAAATATATACTGTATGTGTGTGTCTTTATATATACACAATAAATACACACAGTACACACACATATTATATAAACAAAATAACTTTTATTTTGGATGCGATTAATCACGATTAATCATTGCCCAGCACTAGTAAAAATTTAGCAAGTAATCAAGGCGTGCGGCTGAAGTTTAAATGAGAGATGCTATGAAAACACCTCTGAATCATGAAACTGGTCTTTCTTCAGGAAACAATAAAAATGCGTTAAAGTCATTACAATATTATTAATAACATATACTAAATATATCACCCAGACCTGATTCATTAGAAGGGAATAATGTAGGGATGCATCGATCCGATACTCAGTATCTGTATCGGCACCGATATTGGCATTTTCTGCGGATTGGGTATCGAGACCGATCCAAATCCGATATTGTGTGAAGCGAATACTATTCTGTGTTATTGTTAAGCCCCACGAAAGGCACAAAAACATTATAAAAGCTACATAAAGTCAAAGTCCAAGTGTTCTGAAGCCGTTCCATAGTTTAATGTGAGGTACAGATGAATATTTAAGTCGTTAAATTCAAGTTCACATGAACTCTTCTCTCCGCTGCGGCTGTCTGTCATCCTCCGTTCAGCATTCAAACTGCGAGTCATGTTCAGTTACGACAGTCAAAACGATGAAACTCTCTTCAAGAGCGCACAATAACTGAGATTTAAATAGGTTATTGTGCTATGATAGGACAGAAAAAGAAAGGCTATTAATAATCTAATGTATAGCACAGTAATGGAGGCAGCAACATATGATAGATAGGACTCTTCTATGTTGCTGCCTTCATTACTGTGCTATAAAATTAAAAACAAATGTCTTTTAATTTTATAGTTTATGTTTATGTTTATATATATATATATATATATATATATATATATAAATTTACTTGTTTTCATGAATGTATTTTACAACAATACAAAGAGCAATATGTAACATTTTACCAGATTTAGTCCTACACTTATTCACTTTTATTTGTTCCCCTCTAAATAATCTTATTTCACTAAATGTTTAGAATTTATAAAATTGTGCACTCATGATTTTTCTAGAATAACTTTTGCTGCTAAATTATCCACTAACCAAGTTAGTTAATAGCATTTTTGTCATAGTTTATGATTATATATTTATTCATTTGTTATTTTTAATTTGTTAAATTAAGTTGTCTATATGTAGTAGATTGTGTTTAACACACAATAGAGTGATGATCAGGTCAACACACAGAAGTATAGAAATTCTACAGTGATTAAAAAAAAAAGAAAACTGCACTGGTATCGGATCAGAATCAGCCGATACTCTGAATTTTCTGGATCGGAGCTGAAAAAATGGTATCGTTGCATGCCTAGAATAACGTGTCAGTAAACTGACCTCCCAAAGAAGTTGGCTTCCTTGATATCAGTGGTGGTGTTGCAGTGGCCACAGTAGCGATGCTTGTAGTCGAAGCTTCGCTCTCTCAGCACGATCTCATCCTCCGGGATGGACTCCTTCCGGCTGAAGTTATGGAAGCGGATGGAGCTGTTCCCCTTCTTGTCGTCAGCTGGATGCATGAAAAATAATATGCAGAGAGTCCTGATTATTCAAATGCATGCACAAAAAAAATCCAAGATCCAAGACTGAACCTACAGGAGTCTGTTTTTGAGAAGAGGGCCGCCTTGATGTCTTTGTCGAGCGCGTCGCATGCACTGCTGTGCGCCTGGTCTGGAAACTTGCCCTTGAAGTCATCTAGACACTCCAGAGCCTCGGCCACGTACTTGAGCTCAAACAGGCAGCGTGCTAAGCGGAAGTGTGCCTTCAGATGGCCCGGGTTCAGAGACAAGGCCTTCAGACAGTCACGCAGTGCATCATAGTGATCGCCGTCCCTGACAGACACCAGAGCAAACGATGCACTTCACATTAAAACACTGATTAAGGCAAGACACAAACATTTTTTTCATGCACTGGTCAGTTTTGGGCTTTTCATTGTGCTTTGTTTCAGACTAGTGGAAAGAAAACATCCCAACTACGCATTTAAAGGGATAGTTCATTAGAATTCATTAAAAATATCTTAATCTGTTCCAAAGATCAACGAAGGTGTTACGGGTTTGGAAAGACGTGAGGGTGAGTAATTAATGACAGAATTTTCCTTTTTGGATGAACTATCCCTTTAAGTGTTTATAGAGTGCATTAGTCCCACCCACTTTTTCAGCAGCAATATTTTCCCACTAATTTTTCCTCATAGGGATTTAAAAAAAAGAAAAAAACAAAAAATTTTAAACCAAACAAGTCAAAAGTTTTTGGACATAAAGATTTTTTAATGTTTTTGAAAAGAATTCTCTTCTGCCTGCATTTATTTGATCCAAACTACAGCAAAAACAGTAAAATTTGGAAATATTTTGACCATTTAAAATAACTGTTTTCTATTTAAATAAATTTTAAAATCTATTTTATTCCTGTGATTTCAAAGCTGAATTTTGAGCATCACATGATCCTTGAAGTCTAATATTCTGATTCGCTGCTCAAAAACACATTTATTATTATTATTATTATGTTGAAAACAGCGGAGTAAAAAAAAAAAATCAGGTTTGTTTGATGAATAGAAAGTTCAGAAGAACAGCATTTATCTGAAACAGAAATCTTTTGTGACATTATGAATGTCTTTATCATCACTTCTGATCAATTTAAAGCATCCTTGTTAAATAAAAGTATTAATCTCTATAATCCCCCCCACCCCCAAAAAAATTTTTTAAATAAAAAAAACTCCAAAAAAGGCTCCAAGCTTTTGAATGGTATAGCGTATAATGTTACAAAAGCTTTTCATTTCAGATGAATGCTGATCTTTGGATCCTGAATAAAATGTACTCAACTGTTTTAAATATTGACAATAATAATAATCAGAAATGTTCCTTGAGCAGCAAATCAGCATATTATTATGATTTCTGAAGATCATGTGACACTGAAGACTGCAGTAATGATGCTGAAAATACAGCGGCGCATCACAGAAATAAATTACAGTTTAAAATATATTCAAATATAATATTCAAGTAATTTTAAATAGTAAAAATATTTCACAATATTACTGTTTTTGCTATATTTTGCATCAAATAAATGCAGGCTTGGTGAACAGAAACAAAAATCTTTTTCCCGGTAGTGTAAGTTTAATTAATTTTGAACAGATGGGTTCAACAAAAGCAAATACAATCGATTAGCACAACACAACAGGTCTGCCTTCGAAGGTTTATTAACGGTTGCACCCAATTATTTTATATTTATATTTAGCCTCATTTGTACATTTTAACATAGCATTTCAGAAAACCTGATTTCATGTTCTGGTGAAGTAAATTTCCACTCTATTCACCTGTAGTGTCATGCCTTAATGCACTTAATGCACAAATATAAACTGTGCATGCGAAATCATGACAATATGATGTTTTATTAACCGCATCAGAAGCGTTTATCGTACCACTTTCTCTTCATGTAGGCAGCGGCGCGGTTTCCGTACAGCATGGCGTTGTGGCCGGCTTCATGGATGCCCAGACTGTAGAGCTGGATGGCTTGAGTCCACTGCTGGTGCGCGAACGCATCGTTAGCCTGCTGCTTGACCCTCTCCAGATGAGGAGGAAGATCACTGGAGCCGCTGGAGACGCAAATACAGAGCACAATCACCACTAGTCTCTGATGGAAATAACATCACACGAACGTGACAGAGACAGAATCAACGATGCAGTCGGCATCACACACAAATCAGTCTTACCTGGAAACTTTAGCCAGTTTGAGGCGGCTGGCAGGAAGATGAATCCCATTGGACACACCGTTGGTCGTCTTCCCATTTTGTACCTCTGCCATGAACAAAAATGAGTCAGCAGCACTTGATTAGTTTGACGACTCTACCTCGTCTGGTTATTTGTGAATTTGAGAGTGAGATCGGATGTTTTAGTAGAGTCTCATTTAAACTTCAGTAGTAAAACCTTTTAGAGTCGGTAAGTTAAAGATGATACATTTCTGTGAATCAAACTGTTTCAATGAACTGTTTTCTCAGAGATGTGAACTCGCAATTGCGAGAAAAAATGTCAAAATTGTGAGATAAAGTTACAATTACCCTTTTTTATTTGTTATTCAGTAGCGGAAACGGCTTCCTTACGGCAACATTATTTTAGTATCATTGAGATTGCTATTGCATTTTAATATTTTCCGTTTTCTTTTTAATTTGAAAGTTTTAGTAACTTTGTTGTGTATTTGTCATCTTTTTTACTTTTACTTTTAGTTGTATTTTAGTACATCAAGTTAAACTAAAAGAAAATGAGAAATGTAGTCTTGGCAGCTAGCTAAAATAAAAAAAATAGTTATTTTATATTTTATTTCAGTTAATGTTTTTGCATTGTATGCATTTATCGTTTCAAAAATGAATTGTTGTATTAATTTTAGTTTTAGTAAACTATAATAACCTTGCACTGCAAGATGTTAAACATTTTTAATCTACTTGGATATTTAGAACATCTTTTAGTGAAATAATTAGTGCTGTCAAACGATTAATCGCATCCAAAATAAAAGTTTTGTTTACATAATATATGGGTGTGTACTGCGTATATATATATATATATATATATATATATATATAAATACACACATACAGTAAATATTTAATATTAACATGTATATACACTTATATTTAAATAAATTTAACATGTATAACATTTTTCAAAAATATATACATGCATGCGTTTGTATTTATATAATATACACAGTATACACACATATATTATGTAAACAAAAACTTTTATTTTGGATGCGATTAATCGTTTGACAGCACTAGAAATAAGTAAATAATTATTTTAAAACCTAAAAAAAATAAAAAATAAAAAATTTTTGTAGCTATATTGTTCATCCCTAGTAATTATGATGATGCTAAATGCAGTAATATGACTGACTAATATATTTATAATAATAAAATCCATTTCTACGACAGCATTCACATCTTACCCGATGACGTGTGGCATTTTTTGGGCAGCAGAAATGTGTACGGCCTCTGTTTGAACGTCAGATCAAATAAATAAACCTGCAAACAGGAAGCAGTATTGCGTAACTGCGCATCAAACATCTTTGGTAGCAGCTATCAGCAGCAAGTGTCGCTAGTTTACCTGCTCTCCACCCATGTTCACCAGCAGCTCGGTGCCGTCCGGACTGAAGGTGACGTAGGTGGCCACCAGAACTCGTAATCTGTTATTATAGTCAGGAAGCTTCACGGGTAAGTGACCTACAAACGGAGGGAAACATCTGTAAAACGTGTTTTTCCCCTCCATGAGAAACACAGCGATACTGTAGCAGACAAACCTGCGACATAGTACTGTCCAGCGCCGTCCGGTATTGATTTCCGCTTGTCGCAAAACGTGTGAACGCCGGCTGAGGTACTCTGACTCATCGACTTCCTAGAAGAAGGTTGAGAAGAGCGTAACGTTACACACTAAACAAAACATCCCTCAGAATTATAACAACATTGATCTAGAACTAAGATTGTATTTTCTGGAACATAAGTCACGTCTGAAATGTGTCGCGACTTATAATATAAAACGTCCATATAATGCAACTAATGTCAAGCACGCAAAATATGCGCAATACTTACATTTTCAATACTTGAAATAAATGATAACTGAAATAAAATCAAATATCAAAAAACGTAAACATTTTGTTTCAGCATTTATATTTAGTTTAAGGTTTACTAAAATAACAATTTAAAATGTATAAAAATTATACAGACGTTAAAAAAAAAAAAAAAAAAGTAAAATACACAGTAAAATTACTAAAACTTTGACTAAAAATCTAAAAATAAAAACTAATTTATGTCAGTGATATTAAAATAACGCCAGCAGTTTCAGTTTCACTTTAAATAAATTTTAGTCGTTTATAATAATGCTATAAAATTAATGTTAATTTTATACTTTTCATTCCTGTTTTGTTCCGAATACCTTTAAAATGAAAGGATTTGTTGTGGATTTGTTTTAAATTCAAAAAGCACTAATAATCTTCCTCTCCGCCGCAGCTAAGATTTTAATTGAACACAAGTGAATGAGAGCTGCTGTGGACGGGAAAATTATTAACAAATAATGTCCGTCTGTTAATTTGAACAATAATAAATCACTTGTATGGACATTCTGTGTTTATTAGTGAATGATTCCTTTAATAATACTGAAATCACCTGTGATTGTGGATCATTCTGATGTCGTAGAGCCGGACGAAGGGCCCGTTGGCTCCCACAGCCAGGTAGTTGTTGTCACGAGGGTTAACGGCCAGACATTTGGCTTCCACGAGCTGCCCACAATACTCCGTCAGATCAATTAACACCTCTGATCGCTTACTGCTCTCTCTCAGATCATACTGCCTGATGGGAAAAAAAAACAGAGGACAGATTTGAAAACGACTGCATGGTGAAAAGTGTCTGTATATGCTTGAATAGTAAGAGACTGGATTCATTTTTCCTTTTGTAATCATTGTTCACAAGCAAACTTCTGTAAAGATCGTAAACGGTGCGATGCGATGGCACCTTATGTTTAAAAAGCACCAGTAAAAGCTGTGTTTTAGCTGGTGTGTCCTCTACATGTCAGCTCTGGCGTTAGCCAGGTACCTGCTGTGTGTTTTTACGTCCACACATCATTCAGTACCGGCGCATACGAGCCTGCAGCCAACACAACATCTGGAGAGGCTTGAACACAGTTTTCAAGGGCATATAAGCCGTTCCCGTGAGCCTCATTAACTTCGAGGAGATGCATGACTGAACTTCTGCTGGAGGCTCGAGTCTGTTCCTCTGAGAACGAGACTGAACACGACTAGACAGACGTCAACGGCTTATTACCACCCACTTAGTGTTACTTCAGGAGATCTGATTGGAGCTTGAGATTTTTAGAAGTGCAGTTTGCTTCAGGGTTATTACTGTTAACTGAAACTAAAACCATCAAAAACATTTTGGTTGCTTGAAAGAAAATAAATGCTAACTGAAATAAAATATATTAAAAAACCTGACCTTATTTTAATTTAGTTGCAACATTTCTTATTTGCTAAAAATAACTAAAATTTAAACTGAAGTAAAAATGCAATAAAAACTATACAGGCATATTAAAAAGAACACAAAAAAACGACAAAACAAACAATAAAATTACTAAAACTTTAACTAAAATGAAAATATAAAAAATGAAAATAAAAACAAAATATTTTTGCAATCTCAAAAAAAAAAAAATATATATATATATATATATATATATATTTTTTTTTTTAATTAAAATATTAATAAAAACTATAATAGTATATTAACGATAATAAAATAACACTAGCATGCATTAGATCAGGGATTCCCAAACTCAACCAAACCCCTGTATATAAAATATTTACTTGAAATATCTCCAGTAATTTAACAACAAATATGCATGTTGACGGTTCTCGAATGTCGCTAATTTTATCATTTAAATTTTAATTGAATCATTTCATATATGTATGTGTGTGTTTATAATTATGGTAATAATAAAAAAAGATTAGTAGTAATGTTTTAACAGAAATATATTACTGCTGTAAATTGCAATTGCACTATAAACAAAATTCATATTTGATAAGTATAATAATGTTTCACTATAAAACAGAGCATTTTTTAATTAAATTGCAGCATTTCATTTGATAATCGCACGAGGCTATATCGTGATTACCATGCAGCTGCATTTATTTATTTTCATTTTACATATGATATAATTATTAAATATAATTTTGTTTTCCATCAACTCACGACCCCTGCAGTTTCTGCACAAACCACCGGGGACAAACCCTGATCAGACTGCATGACGTCTGAGACTGAACTCTGCGTACCGGATGATCCCGTCCTCCGCCGCGCTCCAGAAGGTGTTGGGCCACATGGGAGCCGTCGCGATGCGTTTGACGCGGTTAGTGTGGTCTGAGAACATATGAATGGTCTCCTTCGCCGTCAGGTCGTGTACATGAACCTTGGTGTCGGCGGCTCCTGTGATTAAGATCCGGTCCCCGGAGTGAGGAAGGAACTGCAAACACACACGGTGCACGGATGAGAACGCACATTCTGGCATGTTTACTAGATGCAGACTGAAAACCTTGACATGGACTTCACCTTCACTGAGAAGATGTTGGCTGCATGCCCTGTGTGCATAGTGATGAGCTTGGTGTGTCGGAAGGGATCCCAGATGATGGCGTGCTGGTCATCCGAACCTGAGGCCAGGAGACTGGAAAAAACAAACCCAGTGAGTTTATGAAGAGACTAATATATTTATAATAAGATTGAACACTGAACTTACTCTCCTCTCTCATTCCACTCCAGACAGTTGACGCAGCCAGAGTGACCCTGAAAGCAGAGAGATTACAAAGTATAGCAGTCCTAAGATATAATACTCCTCTTCTCTATTGTAAAAAGAACATTTATTGAAACTAAAGTACAAAAATGACAAAGCAAAGTATCGTTACTTCACTCGGGAGGAGGCGTTTACATTCAAGTCAAGACAGCAGCAAAAACCGGTTGTTGAGTTGTAGGCATGAATTGTCATGAATTACCTCAATTTTGACTATTTTTAGTGCAAAAATAATTTAAGATTATAAGTCATTAAATGGGGAAACAGGGAAAATACATTAAGTAATAAAAAAGTCTGCTATTACTATACTGGTAAATATTTTCAGTTTTTAGTCATGTCACTGGAGGGCAAAACATACATAACCACAGGGTTATTATAGTAAACAAACTAAAACTAAAATCATTAAAAAAAAAAAAAAAAAAAAAAAAAAAAATTTAAAATGCAAAATTAATAAAAACATACACATATGTATATATAGTAGGGTGTGTGTGTGTGTGTGTGTGTGTGTGTGTCATATATATGCATGTATATATTAGGGCTGAACAATTTTGGAAAATAATCTAATTGCGATTTGTTTTGACCAATATTGCGATTTAATATGCAATTATTTTTTAAAGCTCTTTATGTTGTGTATTATTCAACAAAGACAAGCAATAAATCATTGTATAGTATGACCAACACAATATTAGATAGATTAAATATAAATGTTCTTTTCTGTACGCCAAGCCTATATGTTACAATGAAATTAGGTGATGCAAGAATTGATATGAATGATATTTTTATTTAACAACTACAATCACAGTAGTATATTGACTGATCTGTTGAACTTCCAGCCTTGTAAACATATAATAATTATGACAACATAAAGCACTGACAAATAAGCCTGGTGTAAACATTAATATGAAAGTCAGTAACAAATCACACAAACTAAAGTAGACTGCAGAAATATAAAAACACATCTGTTGTTTTACCACACTCAGTATTTAGGGAATTCAAAGTCACCGTAATAAACATTATGTAAACATGTGGATTGCACTTTTTAAACACTGTCTGTAAACTTTAGATAGACTTTAAATAAATAAGAAATATATATATATATATATATATATATATATAACCTTATTATATAGCCTATATTATCTTAAGGTCAAAGTCTTCAGTAATGAAATGAACCGTAACACTGTTACCGCTCGAGTAATTTCCCTGTGCCGCTTTGAAGTACGTTCATATATATGCTTCAAACATTTCCGCGTGCCAGGGTTGCCAGGTGTTTCACAACACAACCCGCCCAATTGCTACCCAAAACGAGTCCAATTGCGCTTCGAGGGGGGTCCACCGGTAAAAATCGCATTCCGGGAGGTAAAATAAACGTTTTTTGGAGGGGTTCCTCTGGTAAGATTCGCATTTCAGGGGCTAAATATCACATTTTTGGAGGCAAACCGCGGACTTGGCAACACTGTAGCATGCCAACTTGATGCTTGAGATATATATATATATATATATATATATATATATATACAGTGGGTACGGAAAGTATTCAGACCCCCTTAAATTTTTCACTCTTTGTTATATTGCAGCCATTTGCTAAAATCATTTAAGTTCATTTTTTTCCTCATTAATGTACACACAGCACCCCATATTGACAGAAAAACACAGAATTGTTGACATTTTTGCAGATTTATTACAAAAGAAAAACTGAAATATCACATGGTCCAAAGTATTCAGACCCTTTGCTGTGACACTCATATATTTAACTCAGGCGCTGTCCATTTCTTCTGATCATCCTTGAGATGGTTCTGCACCTTCATTTGAGTCCAGCTGTGTTTGATTATACTGATTGGACTTGATTAGGAAAGCCACACACCTGTCTATATAAGAGCTTACAGCTCACAGTGCATGTCAGAGCAAATGAGAATCATGAGGTCAAAGGAACTGCCTGAAGAGCTCAGAGACAGAATTGTGGCAAGGCACAGATCTGGCCAAGGTTACAAAAACACTTCTGCTGCACTTAAGGTTCCTAAGAGCACAGTGGCCTCCATAATCCTTACATGGAAGACGTTTGGGACGACCAGAACCCTTCCTAGAGCTGGCCGTCCGCCAAACTGAGCTATCGGGGAGAAGAGCCTTGGTGAGAGAGGTAAAGAAGAACCCAAAGATCACTGTGGCTGAGCTCCAGAGATGCAGTCGGGAGATGGGAGAAAGTTGGAGAAAGTCAACCATCACTGCAGCCCTCCACCAGTCGGGGCTTTATGGCAGAGTGGCCCGACGGAAGCCTCTCCTCAGTGCAAGACACATGAAAGCCCGCATGGAGGACTCCAAGATGGTGAGAAATAAGATTCTCTGGTCTGATGAGACCAAGATAGAACTTTTTGGCCTTAATTCTAAGCGGTATGTGTGGAGAAAACCAGGCACTGCTCATCACCTGTCCAATACAGTCCCAACAGTGAAGCATGGTGGTGGCAGCATCATGCTGTGGGGTGTTTTTCAGCTGCAGGGACAGGACGACTGGTTGCAATCGAGGGAAAGATGAATGCGGCCAAGTACAGGGATATCCTGGACGAAAACCTTCTCCAGAGTGCTCAGGACCTCAGACTGGGCCGAAGGTTTACCTTCCAACAAGACAATGACCCTAAGCACACAGCTAAAATAACGAAGGAGTGGCTTCACAACAACTCCGTGACTGTTCTTGAATGGCCCAGCCAGAGCCCTGACTTAAACCCAACTGAGCATCTCTGGAGAGACCTAAAAATGGCTGTCCACCAACGTTTACCATCCAACCTGACAGAACTGGAGAGGATCTGCAAGGAGGAATGGCAGAGGATCCCCAAATCCAGGTGTGAAAAACTTGTTGCATCTTTCCCAAAAAGACTCATGGCTGTATTAGATCAAAAGGGTGCTTCTACTAAATACTGAGCAAAGGGTCTGAATACTTAGGACCATGTGATATTTCAGTTTTTCTTTTTTAATAAATCTGCAAAAATGTCAACAATTCTGTGTTTTTCTGTCAATATGGGGTGCTGTGTGTACATTAATGAGGGGGGGGAAAATGAACTTAAATGATTTTAGCAAATGGCTGCAATATAACAAAGAGTGAAAAATTTAAGAGGGTCTGAATACTTTCCGTACCCACTGTATATAAAATTTTAACTTATGCAGAATCTGCCACACTATATCAGACACTAAAAACAGCAGCATATTCTTTTTTTTTTTTTTTTTTGTGATCAACTTTTTATTTTCTCCAAATCAACAAAACAACATCCACTCAAAACAAACAACAGAGAGGGAGGAGCAACAGACACACCATCAACAGTTTCAATTTGTAGTAAAAATGACAAACATTGACAACAATTGGACATTCCCAAAACATGTGGAGAGAAGTACCTGCTGATACAGTGTTACAGATATGACAGTTATAGGTCGATTGCAGTTTCATTTGAAACCTCTTGTAAGGAGTTATGTATGCTCTATGGATGACTTTGAAATGGATAAGACGATGAGCCAAGTTTTTAGAAGTTAAGATTAGATTAGACCATACCCTCTCCCAGTCGACCGATAAATCAAAACCTGTTAATTCACGATTCCAGATAGATTTAATAGAAAGAGAACAGCAGCATATTCTAAAATGCTTATCGTGAAAATGACTTAATGCATTAAGAAGGTGACAGTGGAGGATCAAATTTAGTTGGCACCTTATTAATAAAGCATACAGGCAAGCAGGTTAGCCCAAAATTGCACATTAAGAATGTTTTTCAAGGGGAAAATGTTTAATGTTAAACTCTGGGCTCACTGTTTTGTTTGTACATGCACACATGTACTGTTTTTCGCCGTAAGTCATATGAATCGTTTTCTTTATAATGGCTTTCTAGGCGAAAACCAAGCAATTTAGCATGTTTATATTCATATTCTGAGCTCATCTGCTTGCTTGTATATAGTATGCATCACCTGTAAGGTGTACACTGAACTTGGTCTGTTAATGTCACTTTACAAGTAATTTTGTACTCAGTACAAACCTGGTAAAACTAACTGGTGGGCAATGGAGGAAAACACTGTTTTATTCCTATAAGGGTGTGACGACACATGAAAACTGTGAGTTAACACACAATCATTCATCAATCACCTGTAGTTCCGCCTCCAGCCCCAGACGCTTTATAAACGGGTCGGTCACATGATAGTGTCTCTGGAAGTCCAGAGCCCGGTTCTCCTGCACACACACATGATATGAGAGCGTTACACACACTTGTACTGCTGATACTGCTTTACACAGCAAAACTGGTGGGTTGTTATGTTGTAGATTCTTCAGACGTTCTCCTTTAATGTTCAGACGGGTTTGGAACGACATGAGGGTGAGTGAACAATGATGTAAATTAACTATTCCTTTTAAATATTTACACATTTACTAGGGCTGCCCACTAATAGTCGACTAACCGCTAGTCGACCAAAAGAGGCTTGGTCAGCCAAAATTATATTAATTGCTTAGTTGAAGAAACAAAATAAATAAAATAATTCCACAGGCACTCCGTGACGGACAGATCTCTTAAAATACTCCCTCATTGTTGCTCATACAGATAAAAGTAATACTTCTTTCGAATCTGTAAAGACTCTATGTTTATTTGTGTGCACTCAGAATAACAACAAAACATTGTGCTTTTGTAAAATAATGAAAGAAAACAGGATGCGCTTTCTGCCGTCTCGGTCTCTGTGAACTTGATCGTGAAACTCTGTGTATATCTTTGCCTTACAGACATGAAAAATATTTCTATTAAATGTTAACTTTCAAATAAACCAATTCAAATGAAAAACAAATATTCTGGTAACACTTTACAATAAGGTTCATTAGTTAACATGAACTAAGAATGAACAATACTTCCACAGCATTTATTAATCTTAGATAATTTCAGCATTTACTAATGCGTTATTAAAATCACGAGTTTTGTTTGTTAACATTAGTTAATGTGCTGTGAGCTAACACGAACTAACAATGAATGATTGTATTTTTATTAACTAACATTAACACTAACAAAGATTAATAAAGAGTGTAATAAATGTAGTGTTCATTGTTTGTTAATGTTAATTAATACATTAACTAACGTTAACAAATGACACCTTATTGTAAAGTGTTACCAATATTCTTGCAAACATGCATACACTACTGCGGAGATGACGAGTCAGTGTCGCCGACTTCATCTCTTCATATAAACAAAGAAAGCACTCGTACATAAAAAAATATTAAAATGTTAATATTGCCTCCTTGCTGTTTTTCTGACACATTCATAATCATTACTTCTGCTGGTGTGCCGTGGCAAGCTTTATGCATGCGCAATGTAGGCAATTAAAGGCTCGTTATTATGATTTAAATGGTTTATTAATAATCGACTAATGCTTAAAATGAACAACTGCTAGTCAACCAGAAAAATCTTTAGTCGAGGGCAGCCCTACATTTGAATGAATGAGGCTTTTATATTTACTTTGTACAAGACAATCTGTGTCTGAAGTCTTTGACTACTGCTCCGAGATAAAGAGGTTTATGAACGCTGCTCACCCGGATCTGGCGGCTCAGGAGATCACTCGTGACGTTCCGCAGGGACATGGTCTCACAGCACGTCATCAGGGCGCCAAAGATCTGCAATCATCTGTGCAATCCAAGCCTCTCGGAGAGGCCGAGCTTCTGGAGCGCTGAACACAACCAGAACAACAGCAGGTCATGTTGTTTCAGAGAAAAAGTTGGGGTTAGTTTGCACTAGATTCCTTTAAACTGTCTTTCTGTTGCTTCTTAATTATTGTCAATGCATATGTTTAAGGACTACAGGTTTGATTTTTTGAACACAGTTTTTGTGTCAGATCTAAGTCAAGAAACCAGAGGCATTGTTTTTTGATGCACTGGTTAATTTTCAATGCTATTTGGCTTTTTTCCCCGCAGACTAGTGGAATAAAATATGCATTTTAGTGTAAAATACATGATTTAATTAATTCTGTACATTTCAGTTGCAATGCATGCATTATTTAATTCTGTGTGTTTCAGTTGCAGTGCATATCTTTAAATGCAGTACGTTTTTTCTCCATTACAGCAGCACTTACTGTACATGCGCCAAAATTTACAGTTTATAGTTGCTGACAGTATTGTTCCGATTTATGAAATGATATTTTGCTTCCACATACCATGTCTCCTTTCAGACTACTGGAAAGAAAACATCCAAAACACACATTTAAGGGTTTATTTTATTGCACAATTTGCGTCTGTAGATTTAATTTCCAATCCGTATTAAAAAAATCTTCTCCAACACAAACTTTACACTTTTATTACAACTCTCAACATTCTGAAGGCTTTTACTGAAGGTTTGTTCAGATATCATTCACACTGATTTATACAACAGTTTACTCCCTTTTTTTTTTTTCTGGCTGTTGACAGTATTTTCTGATTTATGAAATTATATTTTTGCTTCCATGCCATGTCTTCTTTCAGAATAGTGGGGAAAAATAAAACATCCAAAATACACATTAAAGTGTTTATTTTATAAACAGCAAACTTTAGTTTTATTCCTCTCTATATTCTGAAGGTTTGTTCATATTTCATTCACACTCATTTATATGACACTGTACTCCTAAAAACATGGTGAAAATGTGTTTGTTTTCTGTCTGTTGACAGTATTTTCTACTTCGACAGTATATAGTGATATACACATTACGCTCTTTTTCAGTGTAGTTTACCAAGCAGGCCTTATACCTTTATAATCAGCCTTAATAAATAAGTTTACAGCATATAAATGTATTTATCTGCATTAAAATGTGATTAATCTGACTGTCAGCTGATTTGACGCGATCACCAAAACATAAACAATTAGCATTAGCCGATTAGCGACCCCTCAAAAAACTCCACATTCACACAAAACCAGACACTTCTGACAGCAGTCAGCGACTTACTGCTTATTACAGATTGTTTAAAGCAAGATTTGTTTAAAAATAAACACATATCAGTAAAGTGCGAGTAATATCGTCTTACCTCAGAGTCTGTCTGGCCTTTTCTCTGCGCAGCTCGGTAACGCGATATTTACGCTGAAAACCCGACTGTGCTTTCAGTAATCGATTTCAATGCTTTAACTATGCGCTGAGAAATGCCTACAGCAAGTAAAGGACTAGTTGTGATGAAGCATTGGTGAGGTTTTGAAGCCACATTATTACTAACAGCTTCCTCGACTGAGCGCTGACAGCGCGGGTTGCCAGATCCGCGGAAATGCAGCGGAGCGCTCGTTCGTCTTCAGCGAAACCGCACACTGGCACTTTCGATTTTATTTGATATTATACTTATTCATTTTATGCACACTACCAGTCAAAAGTTTTTCAACAGTAAGATTTTTAATGTTTTTTTTTTTAAATGCTTCTCTTGTGCTCACCAAGCCTACATTTATTTGTTCCAAAATACAGCAAAGCTGTAATATTGTGAAATATTTTTACTATTTAAAATAATTTTTCTATTTGAATATATTTCAAACTGTAATTTATTTCTGTGATCAAAGCTGAATTTTCAGCATCATTGCTGTAGTCTTCAGTTCACACGATCCTTCAGAAATCATTCTAATATTTCTGATGATTATCAATATTTAAAACAGTTTTCAGGATTCTTTAATACATAGAAAGATCCAAAGATCAGATAACATTATACACTATACCATTCAAAAGCTTGGTGTCAGTATAATTTTGTATTTATTTAGTTGTTTTTTTGGGGTGATTATAGAAATTAATAGTTTTATTTAGCAATGATGCTTTAAATTGATCAAAAGTGATGATAAAGACACTTACAATGTTCCATTTCAGATAAATGCTTTCTATTCATCAAAGAAACCTGAAAAAATTCCACTCCGCTGTTTTCAACATAATAATAAAGGTTTTTTTGAGCGGCAAATCAGAATATTAGTGTGATTTCTAAAGGACCGTGTGATTGGAGTAATAATGCAGCTTTGAAATCACAGGAATAAATTACATTTTAAAATGTATTCAAATAGAAAACAGTTATTTTAAATAATAAATATATTCCACAATATTGCTGTTTTTGGATCAAATAAATGCAGGCTTCGTGAACAGAAGAGATTTCTTAAAAAAAACATTATCTTACTGTTCAAAAACATTTGACTGGTAGTGTATATTATTATACTTATGTATGTAATCGTGCTGTTATATTCACCTCGCAACGCAGCATAAATAATTAAAAAATGTTGAATTACATTATTTTAAAAACTTGTCAACGTGTCAAACCGTGCACTTCAAATGATTTAATTCACATCGATTACAATAAAGATAATGTTTTTATGAGAACACTATATGATTTGAACGTTTATAACTATATCTGGCAACCTTAAAATGTTCTCAAGGCATTTCCTGTTTTAGCAGAATGCAAAATTACAAAATACAAGTCACTAGACCAAGTGAATAAATGCAAGTTAATGCAAATAAAACCACTGCACATGCATTGCAAAACACTTGTTTAATTTGTTCCAGCATCATTAATCTGTCAAAATATGCATCAGCACAGAGAGATATAGCTATTTGTTAGTATTAATGGAGATATTTGTTTGTTCCAGAGAACAGCAGCAGATGTTCACGTCAGTACTTCTTGATCTGAGACACTTCATGCAGGTAGGCGATGAACAGCTTGGTTCCCTCGATGTAATTGTATCTGAAAAACAAGACATTAAAGAGTGAATGAATCTGCATGAAGAGAAGCCCAACAGACTCCAGAAGCTCCAGGCACCTGCTGATCTTCTCGTTCTGTGAATGCAGGCCGTCGTCGAAGCCTCCGATGGGCAGCATGATGATGTTCTTGCCTGTGACGTCCTGGAAGGTTTTGGCGATGGGAATCGTGCCTCCCTCACGGATCAGGTCCGGCTCCACGGCAAACACTACGAGACACACACTGATGCTCAACGTCTTACTCGGATGCACAACTACTCTTATCAATCCTGCTTACAGAAGTGTTCTTCAACAAAAAGCTAGATCCATTGAGAAACAACATTTTACTATAGAAATTCATAACCTTGCCATTGAGGAACAACATGTTGGCAACTAGCTGAAATAAGTCATTAAGTAAAAATTGTATTTTATTTTAGTTAATGTTAATTTCAAGTAACGTTTCTTTTACTTGTATTTTTTTGTGCGCTTTTGTACTTTTTTTTTTTTTTACTTAATGTCACTTTTTTGTTTGTGCGCTTTTGTACTTTGTCACTTTATATCAAAATCTTAAGTGAAAAAGTTAATTAAGTCCCTTTAAGGGTATTCTATAGTCTTTGTTATAGTTAACTAAAACTTTAAACCATTAAAAGCATTTTCATTACTTTAAATAAAATAAACATTAACTGAAATAAAATGCTATTAATATTATTTAATATTTATTATTGCAGCTAGTTGCCAATTTCTCATTTTAATTTCTTTATTTTATTTTCCAAATTAACTTGATGTATGAAAACAACTGAAACTACAATAAAAATTATAAAATTCATGTAGACGTACATAAAAATATAGTTTATTCCAGGTTTATTTCTCATTTTTGTTTAGTTTAAAACTAAAACTAATAAATAATTTATGGAAAAAACTATATAGAATTTTAAAAAACTAATAAAAATTACAAAAACATGCAAAAAAAAAACCTTCAAAATATTAATAAAATATAATATCTCAATGATTTTAAAATAACACTCTTTAATAAATCTTGCTTTGCTTTCTGCTATGTGAATTGAATTTATGCACCCATGAAACAATTAAGACTATACAAATTGGCATAATTGTATGTTTTGCTGGTCCAGAAAGGTTTTTCCCATGCGTTTTTTTCTCCATATGGAACTTGGTTTGTTTAAAAGAAAATAGATTATTAAACAAGTTCTAAATTACTTGCAAGTATTTAAAAAAAAAATCAGAACAAAAGACAAAAGTTAGAGACTCAATGCAAGAAATTAATAGAGAAAACGTGAGACTGGGATTCAGAGCAGAAGTGAAGTGTGTGGACCTCTCTTGACCGCTGCTTTCCCGGCTTCATACAGCGGATGTTTGGGATCGGCCAGCCAAGGTTTGGCTCCGATGACCATCGTGATGTTGAGTTTGTTGGGACTCTTGCGCTTCGCAAACACCGAGTGTAAATAATCAGTCACCTGGGGTTAAACAGCACCAGTTATAACGTGAACAGTCATTTCTACTAGAGATGGGCAATATGAGATTAAAAATATATTCCGATGTTTCTGGTATTTATTGCGATAATGATATCAAATGACGATAATTGAGGGAATCCTGTTTCTTTAGAGAAAAGTATCATCTTTCCCATTTTTTTTTTTTAACCTAAAATAGGGTTATTACTGAGTACACACGTAATGTAATGACTGTTTAATTCATACTGGAAGCCGGGGGGCGCTCTTGCGCAGAAACTCATATGCATCACAGAAGTAATGGCACTGACGACGCTCCATGAAATCCATAATATGGACAAAGGTATCCAGCTAATCGCTGAATAAAACGCAAACGGAGACAGAGAAATTTTAACTGATGAAGACATTAAACATATGATTGCACAGAATATATGGATTATCTGTGTTGTTCAAGCAATCTCAGGTATTTTTTAATAAAGAAAGTATATTTATAATGCAATGCTAACATAACCTTTATCGCTGTATATAAAACTATCATTCTGTAATATGAAACCACGTCTGGTCACAAAAAAAAGTTATTTCAAACGCTCGACTATGTTATGAAGTTAATTTGGAGAAAAAGCATGTCAATAAATAATATCTTTGTCGGACAACAGGCTCATACACATGCAAAACTGTATCGCACACATGCTACTGTAGTATATTTATTCATCGCCTGATTTTTTTGTGCACTGTACAGCCCAGTTACAGATTGAAGGAGGAGCTCTTTATTTAGCGATAAACTCCTTCTCAATTTCACATCCGCCTTCCACGATGTCGCTCCGCACAGTCTCACACAGAAATATGTCAACAACAAGACTTTATCGTTATTATCGCAGGAAGACTAATTCTTATCGTAGGGAGAATTTTTACTGGAATATCGCAAACGATAAGATATCGCCCATCCCTAATTTCTACACATTAAAATGAGCTTCATCTGCTTCACCTGTTTTTCCACCACGGCTGGATCCATGTTAGGAACCTGACGGATGGAGAACTTGGCGATGACTTTGGCTGGGATGACAGTCTTGGTGCCCGGTGAGGAGAAAGCACCCTCGATGCCGTGGATCGACACGGTTGGGTGGCGCCAGCGATGGGCGAGAAGATCCACCTGATGGAGCCAAGAAGGGAAAAACATGTATTTCCATGGGTTTCCTTGAACAAAGCTTGAATACTGAGTAAGTGAGGAACTATTCCTTAAAAAACTGGCATCTTTTCCCTTGCATTTTTACTGTACTTGCACCTTTATTTTTAAGAGCGTACTGGTGGAAAAAAATGATCTGTTATTTCAGTTGTGTCAATGAAAAGATGTTTAAACCATAAAATATGTTACTTGAAATCAAATAAACTTTAACTGAAATAAAATAAAATATAAAAAAGTTATTTTATTTTATTTAATTCAAGTTTATTTTTATAGCGCTTTTCACGATAATCGTTGCAAAGCAGCTTTACAGAAAATATTAAGTTTCTACATTATATTTAGGAGTAGGTTATTAGTGGTGACTATGACAGAAATGTACAGTAAAAATCATGCAGTTAGTTACAAATTACACGTAATCAAATAGATGGTGAACACTATTAACTGCAATGATTAAACGTTGTGATTAAGCAAAATTTGATAGTTTTTAGCATTGTTGTTAACATTTTGTTTATTTTAACGTTTAGCACTAAACAACTAAAACAAAAGCCATAAAAACATTTTGGTTACTTCAAATAAAAAAAACTTCAAATAAAATAAATTTTAAAAAATTAAACATTTTATTTCAGCTAATTGTCAAATCTACATTTCTCATTTTCATTTAACTTAACTTTTACAGTACTAAAATAAACTGAAACCATAAAGAAATATAACTTGGAAAAAAATAACTTTTTTTAAAGTTTAGTACTAAATAAAGCTAGATGCAACTCGACTTTACTAAAATAAACTAAACCATAAAAAAACGAATAAATAATAAATAAACTGAAATAAAAATTAAATATAAAACAACTAGCTCAGCAGCATTTCTCATTTTAGTTTAGTTTAACATTCAGTCCCAAAATAACTAAAAAAAAAAAAATTTAAATAAAATAAATGCATGTCAACCTGATGCAAGTGAAGAATTAAGAAAATACATGAATTACCATAAATTTCTAAATAATATAAAACAAATCTCTCACACTAAAACAAATCTCTAAAAATAGGGCACAATATACTGTATAATTTGAAGGAATTTTTCCGTATTTATTTTTTTACAGGTGTTTCACCAGTATTCTTAATTTCACACTTCATTGCATTGTGTTTTAGAGTTAACAGAAATGTCCGTAAAGTTAATGGATAATGTCATGTGTAATGAGCTTGCAGTACTTTTTCTGTTATTTTACGGATTTATTTTTCCAGTGTATGACTCGAGAGCTGTTCCTTAAGTTGTGTTTCTTGCCTTGTTGCTGTACATAAGTTCGCTCAGGCCGATATCATTCTTGAAGCTCTCCAGGTCAAACTCGATGTCTTGGTACATCTTCCACTCCTCGTCAGACAGATGCGCGACCGCTTCTCTAATGCCGGGGATCAGGATCTTCCCGCTGGGGCTGATGAGTTTATCTGAGGAACAAAACTACTGTTTTTCATATGACATCTGGAACAGTAAAGAGTCGAATGGTTTAACCCTTGTGTGACCTTATGGACATTTTCTTGGTGTGTATTTTTACTGGAATTTTAATATTTCACCCTCATTTCCTTTAATAAATCTATTTTACACTAGGTACAAAAAATAGTTCCTTTCAGGACCTTAAGGACAATAATGTCCTCATTGAAACCCATTAAAACAGCAATGCTTAATTCCAGGGCTATTTAACTATAAAATGATGCAGTCTTTGTTAATAGGCTTTCATTCTGTTGGCAAGGCTTCAAAATTACAATTTTTTTATAGAAATTACTAGATAGTGCTGGTACTGCACCCAAACAAAATCTTACTAAAAGCTAATTTTTTGAGATATCAGCCTCAAATTTGGAACACAACATGGCTTTTATTTTCTAGCAATTTTTGTGTTCAACATGTTTTATAAAATATAGAAATTGCTCACAAATCATTTTCATAAATGTAAATTTTTTTTACAACATTTTAAACTTCAGCAATAATCTGTCAAGGGTCGTCTTTAAAATGAGACCAAACTTAATTCTGTACTCCCAAGCTTCAAATTTTTATGACAGTTTTTAGACATGGACATTTTTGCCCTCTATGAACCTGTGTGTAACTTTTTTTAATTGATGCACAAGGGTTAATAAGCACCTAAGATGCCGATCAGGTCCGTCATCGGCTCTATTACTGTTCCTCCGTAAAGCCCAGAGTGCAAATCCTTCTTGGGTCCCTCGACCTGCGTCATCACAAGAGAAACACGGCATGTAAAGAGCACTGCTGTTCATCTAAACCCAAAAACACTTCTCAGATCATACATGAAGCGACTGATTACACGGGTTACACTCTTAACAACTGGCTTGACACTCCACAAACTTCATATATTGTGTTGCAAATCAGTTTAACCCACATTGAGTTTTGAGTTGTCGGAAATAATTCAGTGAAATCGAATCAGTGTTGCAGTATTTTAGTATAATTTAAATAGTTTTTTCAAAATGTTTTGAATCTTTTTATTTCTATATTTTCTATTTTCATTTTGTTTTAATAGTTAAGAATTTTGTTGTATATATTTTTCAATTTTTCATAGCATGTACAAATATATTATATATATATATATATAGTTTTATACATTTTTATTTTATTATATTAATTTTTATTTTAGTACATCATATTATACTTAATTAAAATAATTTAATTATTTTTATTTCAGGCACTTTTTTGTATATTATTTCAAGTAATGACATTTATTTATTTATTATTGTTTGTTTGTTTTAAATTTAGTTTCAATTTCTTTAGTTTTAGTTAACTATAGTAACCTTGAATTGAACCCATGATCTTAGCATGATCTTCAGGAAATCACACAGAATAAATGCTTTTCCACACTTGTTAAAATGTAAACAAAATAAAATATATAGCCCTAAATCCATTTTTAAAAATCATATGTATTTTATTTATTTATTTTTTGTAATGTTTAAAAACTATAAATGTTAATGGTTAATTGTTTTTACCTCTTTTTTGTTTTTATTTTTTTTCATAGCGTGATTTTTGGCGAATTGTATCGAATCTAATTAGGGTCCATCTGACTTGCAACATAATGTCACCCAGATTTTTACCATAATACAAGGCTCATGCACATGTATAAAATATTGTGTTTGCTGTAATAAAACTAAACACATCTGAATGTTTTGATCTCTTGACCTCAGCGAAGAAGTAGCAGTTTCCTCTGGTTCCGTACGTCAGCGCCGGGCGTTTGCTGAGCCAGACACAGTCAGAGATGATGATATAATCCACATCTGAGAAGAACGAGTCTTTCTGAGCCACAATCATGTCGTCCAGGCCGTTAGAGCCGGTCTCCTCCATTCCCTCAATGATGAATTTAACATTCACCGGCAGATCCTGTAAGAAACAGTCAAACCCTGAACAGATCTCAGTATGAAACCCATTGCATTTCTTTTGATTTCATCATGTCTTACGATGTTCAGGGCTTTGTAGACCTCCACCGTATGGATCCAGGCCAACACCGGCGCTTTATTGTCAGACGCTCCTCTTCCATAGAGATTTCCTACAAATAAAATAATCTGGTTTTCTTACAGGCCAGAAACTCAAACTGTTTGGCAGTTTTTTTACTAAAGCGCTTTAGGCACATATCACACACACACACACATATATATATATATATATATATATATATATATATATATATATATATATATATATATATATATATATATATATATATATATATATATATATATATATATATATATACTTATTTTGTTTCAGTTAGTTGCAACATTTCTCATT
This sequence comes from Onychostoma macrolepis, assembly GCF_012432095.1. Taxonomy (NCBI): domain Eukaryota; kingdom Metazoa; phylum Chordata; class Actinopteri; order Cypriniformes; family Cyprinidae; genus Onychostoma; species Onychostoma macrolepis. The sequence goes on along the minus strand of NC_081170.1, from coordinate 1,437,577 downwards.
TTTGTTTAATTCAACTTGGAGTAGTCTACTAAAAATACCAAAAGATAAAAAGATATAATATTATATATCAAATCTAATAAAGTACATTAAATATAAAATTAATAAAAACTATATAGACATATTTAGTTTCATATTGCATATAGACAAATAAGCTAATAACAAAAACAACAAAATGACTAAAACTAACTAAAAGTGAAAATAGAAAAAGATAGTTAAATTAAAATATTAATAAAACTATTTTAGACTTGCATTCATTTACTAACTGCTTGTTTTCTTAAAAAACAAAAAAAGAACACTAGCTTCTCTAATCTTTTTGTATTCTATCCGTTTTATTTTTATTTATTATATAGTTAACAAAAGCTAAAAAAAGGCCTCTAACACTAGCTTGCTCAATTCTACCTATTTTCTTTTTATTTATTATATAATTTAAAAAACAAACCTTTCTACGTGTATACTGTGTTAAGCTAACCGAGACTTGTTATAGCACTTGCGTATCATTGCTCTTTTGTTGATTTTGATTGCTTCCTCGTTTGTAAATGTAAATCTCATAATACTGAAATGAGACGGGTTCAGGGTTACCGTCGATATCTGTGAGCTCGTAAGGGTCTGTTGCCCATCCGTCCTCTTTCTTGGCCGGCTGGACATCCACATGACCGTAAACACAGACGGTGCGTTTGCTGGGATCTCCACCGAACCGAGCTGTGACCACTTTAGGCAGAGCAATGCTGCTTCCATTGGGCAGCTGTATGAGAGACGGACACCACGGTCATCAACCTTGATCGATGTCAGTAGTTTAATAGTAGAGCTGTTTTAATCAAAGGTTAGAGAAGCTCATTATCTGACCGCCTGCGTCCCGACGTCCAGCATTTCCACGCTTCCTCCGATGAGTCTGAGTTTGTCTGCCGTCATGTCCATCATTCTGTGCAAGTCGGATCGCTTCATAACATCGCTGGAGTCGCTCTCCACAGCGACCCACTGTCTCAGAGTCTGAAACAGACCAAATATACTGAGTTCAGCAGAACCGAGAATCACTGGACCGTCCGGCGTGAGTCTGAACTGAGTCTGAACTGGAACCACTGGATGAATATTAGCCAATCATTTGTTTCCTCGTTTTAGTAGAAATCATGGGCACATTGTGTGAGATTTTTCCTTTGATTTATTACTTCTAAAACAAGGGAACAATTGACTAAAATTAGGAAACAATTGACTAAAGTTAGGAAACAATTGACTAAAGTTAGGAAACAATTGACTAAAATTAAGAAACGATTTACTAAAACAAGGAAACAATTGACTAAAACAAGGGAACAATTGACTAAAACAAGGGAACAATTGACTAAAACAAGGGAACCAATTGACTAAAATTAGGAACCAATTGACTAAAATTAGGAACCAATTGACTAAAATTAGGAAACGATTGACTAAAGTTAGGAAACAATTGACTAAAGTTAGGAAACAATTGACTAAAGTTAGGAAACAATTGACTAAAGTTAAGAAACAATTGACTAAAGTTAAGAAACGATTGACTAAAATTAAGAAACGATTGACTAAAATTAAGAAACGATTTACTAAAATTAAGAAACGATTTACTAAAACAAGGGAATGATTTACTAAAACAAGGGAACAATTGACTAAAATTAGGAAACAATTTACTAAAATTAGGAAACAATTTATTAGGAAACAATTTACTAAAACTAGGAAACAGTTTACTAAAGTTAGGAAACAATTGACTAAAACAAGGGAACAATTGACTAAAATTAGGAAACAATTGACTAAAATTAAGAAACGATTTACTAAAACAAGGGAATGATTTACTAAAACAAGGGAACAATTGACTAAAATTAGGAAACAATTTATTAGGAAACAATTGACTAAAACAAGGAACGATTGACTAAAATTAAGAAACGATTTACTAAAACAAGGAATGATTTACTAAAATTAGAAACGATTTACTAAAACAAGGGAACAATAGACTAAAACAAGGAACAATAGACTAAAACAAGGGAACAATAGACTAAAATTAGGAAACAATTGACTAAAATTAGAAACAATTGACTAAAATTAGGAAACAATTTATTAGGAAACAATTTATTAGGAAACAATTTACTAAAACTAGGAAACAGTTTACTAAAGTTAGGAAACAATTGACTAAAACAAGGGAACAATTGACAAATTAGGAAACAATTTACTAAAACAAGGGAACAATTGACTAAAATTAAGAAACAATTTACTAAAACAAGGGAACAATTGACTAAAATTAGGAAACAATTGACTAAAACAAGGAACAATTGACTAAAATTAGGAAACAATTTATTAGGAAACAATTGACTAAAACAAGGAACGATTGACTAAAATTAAGAAACGATTTACTAAAACAAGGGAACAATTGACTAAAATTAGGAAACAATTGACTAAAACAAGGAACAATTGACTAAAATTAGAAACAATTGACTAAAATTAAGAAACGATTTACTAAAACAAGGGAACAATTGACTAAAATTAAGAAACCAATTGACTAAAACTAGGAAACAATTGACTAAAACAAGGGAACAATTTACTAAAATTAGGAAACAATTTATTAGGAAACAATTGACTAAAACAAGGGAACGATTGACTAAAATTAAGAAACGATTTACTAAAACAAGGGAACAATTGACTAAAATTAGGAAACAATTGACTAAAACAAGGGAACAATTGACTAAAATTAGGAAACAATTTACTAAAATTAAGAAACGATTTACTAAAACAAGGGAATGATTTACTAAAACAAGGAACAATTGACTAAAATTAGGAAACAATTGACTAAAACAAGGAACAATTGACTAAAATTAGGAAACAATTGACTAAAATTAAGAAACGATTTACTAAAACAAGGGAATGATTTACTAAAACAAGGAACAATTTACTAAAATTAGGAAACAATTTATTAGGAAACAATTGACTAAAACAAGGAACGATTGACTAAAATTAAGAAACGATTTACTAAAACAAGGGAATGATTTACTAAAACAAGGGAACAATTGACTAAAATTAGGAAACAATTGACTAAAACAAGGGAACAATTGACTAAAATTAGGAAACAATTGACTAAAATTAAGAAACGATTTACTAAAACAAGGGAATGATTTACTAAAACAAGGGAACAATTTACTAAAATTAGGAAACAATTTATTAGGAAACAATTGACTAAAACAAGGGAACGATTGACTAAAATTAAGAAACGATTTACTAAAACAAGGGAATGATTTACTAAAATTAGGAAACGATTTACTAAAACAAGGGAACAATAGACTAAAACAAGGGAACAATAGACTAAAACAAGGGAACAATAGACTAAAACAAGGGAACAATAGACTAAAACAAGGGAACAATAGACTAAAACAAGGGAACAATAGACTAAAATTAGGAAACAATTGACTAAAATTAGGAAACAATTGACTAAAATTAGGAAACAATTGACTAAAATTAGGAAACAATTGACTAAAATTAGGAAACAATTTATTAGGAAACAATTTATTAGGAAACAATTTATTAGGAAACAATTTACTAAAACTAGGAAACAGTTTACTAAAGTTAGGAAACAATTGACTAAAACAAGGGAACAATTGACAAATTAGGAAACAATTTACTAAAACAAGGGAACAATTGACTAAAATTAGGAAACAATTTATTAAAACAAGGGAACAATTGACTAAAATTAGGAAACAATTGACTAAAACAAGGGAACAATTGACTAAAATTAGGAAACAATTGACTAAAACAAGGGATCGATTTACTAAAATTAGGAAACGATTTACTAAAATTAAGAAACGATTTACTAAAATTAAGAAACAATTGACTAAAACAAGGGAACGATTGACTAAAATTAAGAAACGATTTACTAAAACAAGGGAACAATTGACTAAAATTAAGAAACGATTTACTAAAACAAGGGAACAATTGACTAAAATTAAGAAACGATTTACTAAAACAAGGGAACAATTGACTAAAATTAAGAAACGATTTACTAAAATTAGGAAATGATTTACTAAAACAAGGGAACGATTTACTAAAATTAGGAAACGATTTACTAAAACAAGGGAACAATTGACTAAAATTAAGAAATGATTTACTAAAATTAGGAAACGATTTACTAAAACAAGGGAACGATTTACTAAAACAAGGGAACGATTTACTAAAATTAGGAAACGATTTACTAAAACAAGGGAACAATTGACTAAAATTAAGAAATGATTTACTAAAATTAAGAAACGATTTACTAAAACAAGGGAACAATTGACAAATTAGGAAACAACTGACTAAAACAAGGGAATGATTTACTAAAATTAGGAAACGATTTACTAAAACAAGGGAACGATTCACTAAAACAAGGGAACAATTGACTAAAATTAAGAAACAACTGACTAAAACAAGGGAATGATTTACTAAAATTAGGAAACGATTTACTAAAACAAGGAACAATTGACTAAAATTAGGAAACGATTTACTAAAACAAGGGAACGATTTACTAAAACAAGGGAACAATTGACTAAAATTAGGAAACAATTGACTAAAATTAGGAAACAATTGACTAAAACTAGGAAACAATTGACTAAAACTAGGAAACAATTGACTAAAACTAGGAAACAATTGACTAAAACTAGGAAACAATTGACTAAAACTAGGAAACAATTGACTAAAACTAGGAAACAATTGACTAAAACAAGGGAAGGATTTACTAAAACAAGGGAACAATTGACTAAAATTAGGAAACGATTTACTAAAACAAGGAACAATTGACTAAAATTAAGAAATGATTTACTAAAACAAGGGAACAATTGACTAAAATTAAGAAATTTACTAAAATTAAGAAATGATTTACTAAAATTAAGAAATGATTTACTAAAATTAAGAAATGATTTACTAAAACAAGGGAACAATTGACTAAAATTAAGAAATGATTTACTAAAACAAGGGAACAATTGACTAAAATTAAGAAATGATTTACTAAAACAAGGGAACAATTGACTAGTACAAGGGAACAATTGACTAAAATTAAGAAATGATTTACTAAAACAAGGGAACAATTGACTAAAACAAGGGAACAATTGACTAAAATTAGGAAACGATTTACTAAAACAAGGGAACAATTGACTAAAATTAAGAAATGATTTACTAAAACAAGGGAACAATTGACTAAAATTAAGAAATGATTTACTAAAACAAGGAACAATTGACTAAAATTAAGAAATGATTTACTAAAACAAGGGAACAATTGACTAGTACAAGGAACAATTGACTAAAATTAAGAAATGATTTACTAAAACAAGGAACAATTGACTAAAATTAAGAAATGATTTACTAAAACAAGGAACAATTGACTAAAATTAGGAAACGATTTACTAAAACAAGGAACAATTGACTAAAATTAAGAAATGATTTACTAAAACAAGGGAACAATTGACTAGTACAAGGAACAATTGACTAAAATTAAGAAATGATTTACTAAAACAAGGGAACAATTGACTAAAATTAGGAAACAATTTACTAAAACAAGGGAACAATTGACTAAAATTAAGAAATGATTTACTAAAACAAGGGAACAATTTACTAAAATTAAGAAATGATTTACTAAAATTAAGAAATGATTTACTAAAATTAAGAAATGATTTACTAAAATTAAGAAATGATTTACTAAAACAAGGGAACAATTTACTAAAATTAAGAAATTTACTAAAACAAGGGAACAATTGACTAAAACAAGGGAAAAATTTACTAAAATTAAGAAATGATTTACTAAAATTAAGAAATGATTTACTAAAATTAAGAAATGATTTACTAAAACAAGGGAACAATTTACTAAAATTAAGAAATTTACTAAAATTAAGAAATGATTTACTAAAATTAAGAAATGATTTACTAAAATTAAGAAATGATTTACTAAAACAAGGGAACAATTTACTAAAATTAAGAAATTTACTAAAACAAGAACAATTGACTAAAACAAGGGAAAAATTTACTAAAATTAAGAAATGATTTACTAAAATTAAGAAATGATTTACTAAAATTAAGAAATGATTTACTAAAACAAGGAACAATTTACTAAAATTAAGAAATTTACTAAAATTAAGAAATGATTTACTAAAATTAAGAAATGATTTACTAAAATTAAGAAATGATTTACTAAAATTAAGAAATGATTTACTAAAACAAGGGAACAATTTACTAAAATTAGGAAACAATTTACTAAAATTTAGCAAACGATAAAATATATTTTAGTCCGTGTGTCATGTGCAGGACTCTTTCTGCTGACGACACCAAACCATTAAAAAAAGAGAGAGGTGTTTTATCTGAGCTCAAATAAACAACTGCGTTTTCTACAATATACAGCTGATTGTGTTGCATTTCTGCAGAGATAATATGCATCAATAACGAGTCGTGATGAGGTCACGAGTTTGGACACAAGATTATCACAGAGATGTAATGCAATCCTTAACTGTATTAGTGCAGATATATATTTTCATAACATCCCAAAAAAGAAATACCTCGATAAATTCCTCTTCATGGCTGGCCACATATTGTGTCAACTCCTCAAATCTGAAGGAAGACACTCTCGTGCACAGAAGAAGACAGACTAAACTAATGCTGTTCATCTGTGGAGAGCAAACAGAGACATGAGCTGAAGACTGAATCATTCTTATTCTCAGAGTAAGCTTTTAAGAGAAATGAATTGACCTACCATATCTAGATGCTTTGCTTTGGTACGAGGAGCTTCCAAACAGCTCAATGCCGTCCCATCGCTGGTGAGGCGTGTTAAATAGTTTTCATCATAGGCACCTCCCGTGGAGATAAGGTCACTGAAGTCTCCTTAGCATGGAAAAAAACAGCTTACAGCTGCCAAAATGAATTCTCTCGCTGGTAAACACAATCCCTAAAGCAAGGCTGAGCAAACCTCACGCTGAGTTCAATATGGGAGCAGATCAACGGCATTCCAAAGCTCAGAGACTTATGGACAAATCACTGATGAAAGGACAAACGTCAACATTTACTAGACAACTTGACATCTCTGAACGCTGGCTTGACAAAGTTGAGTTTAACTGGAAGATTCGTTGAAGTTAGGCCTTGTGTGTATGAATATGATGCAGTTTGAAAAGAGATTTAAAGTTTATGTAGCAGAATATGGGAGCTTGTTTCCTTCATGGGATTAAAAAATTAAAAAGGTAATTGTGACTTTTTTCTCACAATTCTGAGAAACAATTAATTACTAGATAAAAAATAAATAATTGTGAGATATAAATTTAGAATTCTGAGAAAAAAAGTCAGAATTGTGAGTAAAGTTGTTAAGTTGACCTAGTTTCCTTAGTTCCCTTGATTGGTTAATTAGCTCACCTGTTTCTGTTTCCTCTTGATTACTTCGAGTATTTAAAGCCATTTAATGTGTTCAGAGTGATTTGGGCAATCGCTAAGATGCTGATAAGCACGATGAACGTGGGATAATCATCATCTACAATCCAGCTTTTATTACTTTATGCGCTTTTAATGCTGCAGTGAACCAACACAGTGTATCAGAAAAAGATATTTCCTTTATATTTCTTTAATTTCTCATTATATTCTATTTTTATTTCATACACACACTGCCAGTCAATAGTTTGGTATATTTTTTTTATGTTTTTGAAAGAAGTCTGCATTTATTTGTTAAAAAATACAGTAAAAATTCTGAAATATTATTTCAATGTAAAACAGCTGTTTTCTATGTGAATATCTGTTAAACTGTAATTTATTCCTGTGATGCGCAGCTGTATTTTCAGCATCATTACTGCAGTCTTCAGTGTCACATGATCTTCAGAAATCATTCTAATATGCTGATTTGCTGCTCAACAAACATTTCTGATTATTATCAATGTTGAAAACAGTCGTGCTGCACAATATTTTTATGGAAACCGTGATGCATTTTATTTTTCAGGATTCACAGATGAACAGAAAGCTCAAAAGAACAGCATTTATTTGAAATATTACATTATAAATGCCTTTACTAGCACTTTTGATCATTTTAATGCGTCCTTGATCAATAAAATAATAAAAAATCTTATTTACCCCAAACATTTCCACAAAAACATGAAGCAGCAATGGCTGCTGTAAATTCAGCTTTTGATCATATTCATACAGAAAACAGCTATTTTAAATTGTAATAACATTTCACTGTTGCTTCTGTATTTTTTGATCAATTAAATGCAGCCTTGGCAAGAGTCTTCTTTCAGAAACATTAACAAATCTTAATTATTCCAAACTGTTGCGCATTAGTGTTGAGAATAGTGCACCTTTTAAAATGCACGCGTGCATGCTTGTTTTTTGGGTATCTGAAGCATTTAATGTGTTCAGAGTGATTTGGACAATCGCTAAGATGCTGATAAGTGCTGTTGCAATAGATTAGAGATTTTCTTGACAATCCTGGCAAATAGAAATCCTTAAATCTAATCAGACATAGAAAGCCTTTGTCAAACTGCACCGTGTGCAGAATTATCAGGCAAGTTGATATTCTGGTCATATTTTACCAATTTTACCAATTCCAAACCACATCAATCTTAATAACTGCTATTGATTTTGTATTTAATCATTTATAGTGATATATGAAGGCTGGAAGTCAGGTGTGCAGAATTATTAGGCAGGTTTTCTTTTACAGATAAAATGAGCCAGAAAGAGATTTAACTCAGACTAAAAGACATAAAATGATTAAATGCCCATGAGAAGGATGCAATACTAATGCAATAATAGAATTAGCAAAGTTAAGGCATGACCACTGGGCAGCGAAATGCTCATTGGGTCAGCACGGTCAGAAAAAACAGGTGGAGAAGAAAAGACATGTTAACTGCAAAAGAATTAAGAATTAAGGTGAAGAATTAGGTGAGAAACCATCAGGAACCATTGAGTCTCCAGCGCCACCATGCTGAAGTGTTGTGAAATACACAAAGACTGATTTTTATAGGCTTTATGGACAGATAAGTTGAGAGTGACTCTTGAAGAACCAGCATCTTCTACTGTTCACTGTTTGAAGAATTAATCTGGCAGAATCTGGCAGAAAGCTTTAGGAGCTCATTTTTATTCCCTCTTCTGTCCTGAAAAGTCTGTCTTGCAGAGATTGACTAGAAATGAGCTCCTAAAACTTACTGCCAGATTCTGGAAGATATATTCTGACCAGTGGTCATGCCTTAACTTTGCTAATTCTATTCTATTCTTCTATTAGCATTTAAAAAATTGTAACTTTCAGTCTGAGTTAAATATTTTTTTTTTGGCTCATTTTATCAGTAAAAGAAAACCTGCCTTTAATAATTGTGCACACCTGAATATAAGGAGTTTTTGACTTCCAGCCTTCACGGACAATTATACATCACTTCAAAATGTTCTTGGAAAAAAAAAAATATGAGCAGAATATTAACTTTCCTAATAATTCTGCACACTTGACCTACTCGTTTGGTTTTAAGAATTCAGTTGTAGATGATGATGAATTTTTGATTTCAGAATGCAAGCAAACCGACGTGTTCCTGATTCACTGTATCAGAATGATTAAAGCCGTTTGTACTTTAATCACAGGGGGCCTAATTAGAGCATCAACAGTGAACTGTTCTTTAATTGTGCTGACAGGTTCAGCGTGCAATTAATTCACAGCTTGTGAAATATTTCCGTTCCTTTTAACTTGTGCATCCAGCATGTTAGATGTGCACACAGAATATGCACAAATAATAACTTGCACTTTTACAAGCAGGCTGTGTGCATCACCTGCAAACAGTAAATCCTGCATGCGTTGCATATGAGATGAGGTTTTTTGAATTCCTTTGAGATTAAACTGGAGTAAATAAGGTTAGTTCTGGAATTCTGACCTCAAAAAATTGGATTAGTCAAGAAAGAGATTAACTTCATGCAGCAAAGCTTTTAACATCGAGGTCCTTTAAGAACTTGTGTGAAGTGTGTTGTTGTTTTAGAGGAAAACCACAAGATGGGGCTCTTGAGAAACGTGGGATAATCATCATCTACAATCCAGCTTTTATTACTTTATGTGCTTTTATGCTGCAGTGAACCAACACGGTGTATCAGAAAAAGATATTTCCTTTATATTTCTTTAATTTCTCATTATATTCTATTTTTATTTCATACACACACTGACAGTCAATAGTTTGGTATATATATTTTTGAAAGAAGTCTCTTCTGCTCACTAAGACTGCATTTATTTGTTCAAAAATACAGTAAAAATTGTGAAATATTATTATAATGTAAAACAGCTGTTTTCTATTTGAATATCTGTTAAACTGTAATTTATTCCTGTGATGCGCAGCTGTATTTTCAGCATCATTACTGCAGTCTTCAGTGTCACATGATCTTCAGAAATCATTCTAATATGCTGATTTACTGCTCAACAAACATTTCTGATTATTATCAATGTTGAAAACAGTCGTGCTGCACAATATTTTTATGGAAACCGTGATGCATTTTATTTTTCAAGATTCACAGATGAATAGAAAGTTCAAAAGAACAGCATTTATTTGAAAAATGCACGCGTGCATGCTTGTTTTTTGGGTATCTGAAGCATGAGTGCTTTCTTTAAAAAAAAAAGGGAAATTAATACTTTTATTAACCAAGGATGCATTAAATTGATCAGAAGTTATTTATGATATGCATCATTAGGAGTGTATACATTCACATGTTCCACATATTGTCTATTGTATGTTTCAAGCCCGTTCCTGTTTCAGCAGGAGTCTGAGTTCTCAGATAGGTTCACTTTCTCTGTTTCACAGCCGGTATACGATGTTATACGCTCGGTTTAGATGTGAGAGGAGGCTGAGCTCATTCAGAACAGGTAGAGCTAACCTGTTAAAACCGCAGGAGTTCAGTAGCAGTTTATCCTGTGCCTGACTGACCAAGAAACCTCAATTAATCAACTTATTTCAAGTAAATGATGGTTTCAGCAGGTGATTTCCTGCCACATAGACATAAAATATCAAATTAACTTCATGCAACTCAGACTTGCGTGACAGACTTGCTTTCTCCATCGCTTTCACATCCTTTTTCACATCTTCTTTTTTCCCCTCTCTACTTTGAACTTCAGTTTCATATTGTTATATATTGTTCTCATTTAATTTCAGCATTGAGTTACTATCACAGCTTTTATTTTTGATTGTTTTTTACATTATAATCTTTATTAGACTTACATATTACGATCCATCTGTATTTTACTTATTGAAGTTTTTTTGCTTAAACTCAAATCCTGTTTAGTATCATTACTGTCATCTGCTCAATCACAACTTATCACAAAAAGATGAATTTGCATAGACTATCTAATGCTGCAGTACAACTCTGCACACTAAATTTCAACATGCATTTCCTCAAAAACAGATTCAGTATTCCTTAAAATGAAAAAAAACAACAACAAAAACTCTACTATACAGATGTGAATTTACATTTCCTTCAGCCTGAGGCTCATTCATTTCACTTTTGGTGTGAAAGGGCTTTTACATTTGCCAAAAATTAACTAAGCAACGCAATGAGTTACTTTTTTAGGGAGTAACACAATATTGTGATGCATTACTTTTAAAAGTAACTTTCTCAGGATATAAATTCATCAATTTAGAATTATAAATAGGGATATAAATAGATTTTTTTTGGTATAGTAAACTTATAGCTACAGAATTGTACAATGGAATTTTCCCATTGTTGTAAATATTGCAAGTTTTCGGTATTTGCAAAACTTTTGGTGGTTGCTAGGGTGGCCTGGGTGGTTGCTAGGGAGTCAAAGTAAATTATTCTAAAGCGTCTCTCCCAGTAACACCAGCTCAGCCAATAGCGTGAGTTTAGGGGCGGGGCTTTCTGTGTCTCCGGCCAATGACAGATAGGGGGAGTGTTCAAGAAACCAGAATCACGTTCAAGCTCAGACCGGCGCCCAATGTTTTGTTACGGTTTCCGGGTTGAACAACATGTTTCCTGGAAACGGTGTGCAATGATATATGTTTTCTCTTGTTTGGTGGGTGTGTCAAAAATGTCAGGCAATCAGCAGCAACATGTTTATAAACCACGCTGTATTAAAGAAACAGCTCGCACAATGGGTCCGAGTGAAGTCCTTTACCGCAGCTCGGTATACCGCAACAATTGAAGATATTAGAAGACATGTTTGTCGTAAGAGTTTCATAGTAACACATGATGATGACGAATTTGTAAGTAAATGTAATTAACATCAAAATAAATTCACAAGCGCAAGTGTGTTGTTTGCACATGTTTATTTACATTAAAGGCAAAATAACTGAAATAATAAGAGCACAAGTATAGATCTGGAACTTCTTTAGGTCTGTCTAAATATCTTAGGAAAGTGTCCTAGACATGTAACATAAAAATACTATATTTATATATTTTGCTATTGTATTGTGGAGTGACACTTTCATAAACTTTTCTATGCTCCTCTGATTATATAATGGTAAATATTACAATATCATAGCGCACAACAAGAGTGATCAGAGATAATGATAAGCCTAATACTCACAGTAAAAATAATAAGGTCATATAGATCATAACACAGTCTCGGAGGAAAGAAGTGGATTATCCTTCACCTCAAATGTTTGCAAATGTTGGATCACAATAATTAGGAACCACAGTTTCCACAAATCCTTCACTCGATTGGGATGTTCTCTTTTATTCTGGACGTTATGGCAGTGACTGTAGCATCGAGTGTATTTTGCAGTATTAAACACGTATTTATACCGATTTCATCAGGCTCCGGAAATTCTTCAAAAAGAACACAAAGAATGGCCTTCTCAGCTGCCATAGTTGCAACTCTTGCGTCATCAGAAAAGGGTGTTCAACGCACCACCGTTTCCGTTTAATAAACGTTTTGCACCGTTTTGTCGGGACTGAACGCAGCCCTGTTTGTAATGCGTGATTTTTTTTTCCATGCAAACCAGTTAAGCGCTGGATTTTCTACATCAAAATTTACTAGCAATTTCTGAGTGAAAATCGCAGTTCACATTAGTGACGCTCGTGTTCCAGATGTTAGGTGCTGCTGTTCACACAGAACATGTTTTTGCTTTGAAAAACACAAGATGCAGGCAGTGGAACTCGGAGAAAATGCAAGGCCTTGAGACGTGTCTTCATTCTTCATTTAACAACATCATGCGTGAGATCCTGCAAAAGACCAGGGGCGGATTTAGTGAATTGGGGGCCCCAGGCAAATATAGGAAGGGGGCCCTATACATTTATCTAGATCAACCTTGAGGTTCCTTTTTTGTCGTGATGCTTGCTGCTGCACAATGGTGCCCCATAGTTGTGTCCAATGTTTCTACACATTTCATGTACATGTTATAATGGGATTTTTTCATTTAAATTTGCATTTATTCATTTAGCAGACACTTTTATTCTTTCATGTTGTAGACCACGAAATAGCAATTGATTTACCGTTGCGATACAAGCTTTAACAAAAAAACTAAATAAATTATAAAATGATAACAATTGAACCTTTAAACCATTTTTTAAAGAAAAGGGGTGAGTCAGAAGTATAAATTATTATATTATTTAAAACGGGTTTATGTGGGTGGATTTTCGCATTGGTCTGAACAAAAACTGCAGACTGGATTATTGAAAATGCACATTCATTCTCTGCCAGCAGGAGGCGCTTTTGGAACGTCAGAAATATAGCGGTTTCCTCGGTAACGGCTGTAAATAAAGCAGCTCTCAGCTCATAAATGATACTTTATCAGGTAAAATGAATATGCCATCGAAAAATTTCTGAAGACAATCGGTTCCCTTCAGAGGTTAATTCATGTATAAAAACTTGAATTAGCGAGAATGAGAAAAGTGTGAAAAAATATAGCCTGTGTTGACTGATGAGTTACCAGCGTAAGCCTACATTTAATTTTAGTCGTTTTAACTTAGGTCTGTTAATCGATTAAAATATTTAATCGCGATTAATCGCGTGATTGTCATGAGTTAACTCGCAACTTAATCGCACATTTTTATCTGTTCTAAATGTACCTTAAATTAATACTTTTCAAGTTTTTAATACTCTAATCAACATGGGCATGGACAAATATGGATGATTTATGCAATATATGTTTATTATTAGTGAAACCATAGTTTACATAGAGCATGAAGAGTAGACATGTTTCAAAGGTCATAGATGTTTTGCAAAGACACATGAAAAAAAAAAAAAGAACATAGAAATATAGGTTCCTATTACTTCTCTTTCTTTGCACTGAGCAATTTACAGACACAAACCTGTTTACATTTTCACACGACAGGGCAGCTCACTTCTTCTGAACATGCAAAATGTACATTTATTAGCAACCGTTCGCATGTCCGCGCTTAATGCGCATTTCGTCTATGAAAAGCATTTTAGGGGGCCCTTGGCTTTTGGGGGTCCAAGGCAGTCGCCTACCTTTGCCTAATGGGTAAGCCCGCCCCTGCAAAAGACAACTGCTAAACATGTCCATCTAGTTTGTGTTTCCATAGAAAAATGATGGAAAAGCAGTGCAGTGAAATGGAAAAATGTGTTTTGTGTGAACGGCCCTTTAAAAAGTATTGGAAGTAATATACATTTTTTAGTTATGCTCAACTATGAACTAGAAATTGCTCTTTGCACTGAAAATAAATGGTGAAAAAGCAGTTTTCACAGGAAGTAACACTGAATTCATGTGAAAGCAGAAAGACAAAAACGTACTCCAACAGGCCTAATCTGTTTTATTTACAACTTCAGCAAATCACTTTTACGGTGTGTGCACAGTCTTTGAAAAGTGATTTTATGAAAGTCAGGTAATCAGGACAGCATGTAAAATCTAGGACATTGATTGGTGTGAAACTGAAAACTCATCGCAGCATTAAATTTGCTGTTTCAGCGAATCCGTTCTTTATAGCAACGGTCTGTTGAACTTTAACTGACCCGACTTTAACCAGGACTTCAGTAGAGACCCGTCCTGAGGCCGGAGACTCAAAATGTGCCACTAACCTAAAATACATGTTTTACAGCCATTACACACAGCCTCAGCTTTGAAAAGCACTGTATAGCAGTAATCATAAACCATACTTTCATTAATCAAATCAACTTATCTTAAGATTGACAGCTGGTGAACAAAATCCTTCATTGTGAGTGGCTTCCTTTCATTTTTGATTATTTGAAAATGAACTTAAGTGGTTTAAGTTCTTGTTCTGATGCCCTTCTTGTGGTCCTTGTCATACCAGAGCCGCTCCTTCATGAAAATGTTATCAAATATTTCAATACAAGCATTTCAGTCAAATAGACCCTAGTCAAAAATAAATATACATAAATGTATTTGAAATACATTTATTTCATGCTAAGTATACTACAAATACGTTTTTATATTTATGTACTTCATAAAATGTCCTGCAATTGTACTTTTAGTATACTAAACTGGTATACTTAAAGTCTGCTAACAACTAATTTTGTACGTAATGCACTTTAAGTGTGCTGAAGTACAATTAAAGAGATGCTTAGTATATTTTATTGTGCTAAAGTGGAACTATTGGTCTTATATTATTCAAAGATCATACAATCCTCATCAAAAGTGACATTAAAACACATTTTAGACTTAATATTAAGAAAAGTGCATTGTGCACAAGTAATATGCCGAATAAAGTTTAATTATATTTTTATATCAGTAAGTCTCGAGTTATCTCTCAGTAAATATGTGACCCTGGACCACAAAACCAGTCATAAGGGTCAATTTTTTGAAATTGAGATTTATACATCATCTGAAAGATGAATAAATACGATTTCCATTGATGTATGGCTTGTTAGGATAGAACAATATTTGGCTGAGATACAACTATTTGAAAATCTGGAATCTGAGGGTGCAAAAAAATCGAAATATTGAGAAAATCACCTTTAAAGTTGTTCAATTGAAGTTCTTAGCAATGCATATTACTAATCAAAAATTAAGTTTTGATATATTTACGGTAGGAAATTTACAAAATATCTTCATGGAACATGATCTTTACTTAATATCCTAATGATTTTTGGCATAAAAGAAAAATGTATAATTTTGACCCATACAATGTATTGTTGGCTATCACTACAAATATACCTGTGCTGCTTATGACTGTTTTTGTGCTGCAGGGTCACATATGTTAATAGATTTGAACTATACTTAGTATGAAATAAATGTATTTTAATATTCATGCAGTATGTCAAACATTTAACCATTTAAAAAAAAAAAAATCAGTCTACAGCCCAGTTCTGCAGGAAAACGGTGAACTGTTTTGTAGATGTTGCTTTTTAATATAGAATCAGAATGAGAAAATGCAATTTATGCACATGCATCATGAAGATTTTTAAAAGTGCATTATACTGAACGTTAGCCGAGTGCTTAAAACAGGAAACTAAATCAGGTCAGTGTGCTAAAGCAGCTCTGCTGGAAACGGTGTGGGTGTCTCTTGCCCACCTGTTCAAATGTAAAAAGCACCCAATGCATCACTTTCCCCATATTTGGAAAAACTGACTGGCATTTTCCCATGCGTGAGCTCAGATTTACAGCTGATGCATGATTTGTAAGCAGAGTGCTGAGTTTATATAATACTTGTCTATAAATGATTGAGGTGGAGTTGCTTCATGGCAGGCTTTTAATGGTCAGTGATAAATGCTCTGCACGCGCCGCATGAGCAGCACAATCTGGCCGGCTAAACATTAACTCTGAAACTGTGACCCAGCACTCAGACTGAGCCAGTGGCATTGATTCAGTGAGTCAAACACTCATGTTTCAGATAACCACGGACAAAAAACAAGCATGCACGCATGCGCTTTAAAACATGCACTATTCTGAACCAATACACTACTGTGCACAAGATTTTCTCAAAGAAGACTCTTCTGCTCATTTATTTGATCAGAAATGCAGTAAAACAGTGAAATATTATTACAGTTTAAAATAGCTGTTTTCTAAGTGAATATCTGTTCAAATGTAATTTATTTCTGTGATCAAAGCTGAATTTTCAGCTGCTCCATATTATTGTGGAAATACATTGCCGTTTAAAATTCAGCTTAAATATGATTTTTATTTTTCAGCAAGGATGCATTTAATCGATCGACTGATAACCACCAAATGCAGAAGGTGATGAGAAAGTCACATGATGAACCAAAGCCCATCACAAAAAGCTTTTAAATAATAACATATATAGAAGGTGCACAGTGTCATTCACACAAACACTAAACACCATCATGGTGAGACTCATTCAACTGAAATATGCAATAAACATTAATTTAACAACAATAGATGTAACATACAACCCTAATAAACATAACTAATAAGAAAAAACTAAGAAGAAACCTAGTTATTTCAAAGAAAAAACATCAAATTCAAACAAAATTTGAAATGCAACGCAGGGAATTCTGGGAACGGCAGTTTACGGTTTTTCCCTGTAAATTTTACATTCTTTTTCACTTCCAAAAGCGGTATTTCACTGTAAAATTGTCTGAAATGTCTATCACAGTTTTTCACCGTATATATATATATGGGGTAATTACCGTAAACCATTTAACAGGTTTTTACCGTAGCATTTTCACAGTTGTTTACCGTTAATATCACGGTCATTTTTTACAGTGTATGGTGAAGCGTTTCGTCATCAGATGAATGTAACCATTTAAGATGTAACAAATCACTATAGCAACATCTGACTGTGTAGTGGTTACAGTGGTTTCTTTGCATCTGCGTTACAGGGGAAATTACTGTAGGCTCACATTGACGTGAAAGAGAAATCTGCTGGGAAACTTCTCACCGCAGAAAAAAATAGATGATTTGTTTGTCTGCAGTTATTCTACAATATAGCCTATATGTTTTAATAAAGTAGGTCAGGTTGACTAATTTCAACATCATTACCTTAGTCCCAGCAATTACAGTCTTAAATGAGTTTTACACCTCTTTACTCAATGCATTGGATCACTGAAAGACATTAAAATGAGATTATATCAGTGCTTTACTGTCAAAAATGAGGAACAATTCTGTTCAAGACAGCAGTTCAGCCCAAACTTCTGCATCTTATTGACTAACCAGCCACAATCTATTTTAACCAGGTGCTTACTACAGACAAAAGAGCTACGCTTACAGCAGCCGAAATTCATCCTCAGCACATTTCCATATACAAGGTTTCAAAATATGACATTTGGAGATGTAGAAAACTGAAGATATATACATGTAATGCGACAGTTTATATACTTAAAGGAATAGTTCAGTCAAAAATGAACATTAGCTGAAAATGTGCTCTCCCTCAGTTCATCCGAGGTCAGGATGAGTGTTTCTTCATCAGGTTTGTAGAAATGTGTCTCTGCATCAGTGTCTCAGCAATGGATGCTCTGCAGTGAATGGGTGCCGTCAGAATGAGAGTCTGATAAAAACATCACAATAATCCACAGCACTCCAGTCCACCAGTTAACATCTGGAGAAGACAACAGCTGAAACAAATCCAGCATTAAGATGTTTTTAACTCAAATACATTGAGTCCATAATCCATAATAACGCTTCCTTCAGTGAAAAAGTGCATCTCCAAAATCCAGCCACATATTTGTTTAGAGCTGTTTTGTCTTTTAAACGCTGCTTGATCTGCAGATTTCTCTCCTGATTCAGACCAGAACACTTTTTCACTGAAGGAAGAGTTATTATGGATTATAGACTCAATATATTTGAGTTAAAAACATCTTAATGCTGGATTTGTTTCAGCTGTTGTCTTCTCCAGATGTTAACTGATGGACTGGAGTGCTGTGGATTATTGTGATGTTTTTATCAGACTCTCATTCTGACGGCACCCATTCACTGCAGAGCATCCATTGCTGAGACACTGATGCAGAGACACATTTCTACAAACCTGATGAAGAAACACACTCATCCTGATCTCAGATGACCTCAGCGTGAGTGCATTATCAGCTAATGTTCATTTTAA